>NW_027425457.1:5459-12996 GCF_003597395.2 Chelonoidis abingdonii
CAACAAGATGAAATTCAGACAAAACAAATGTGACACTTGGGAAGAAAGAATCAAATGCATAAAAACAAAGTGGGGGATAACCGGTTAGGTGGCAGTACTGCAGAAAAGGGTTTGAGGGTTATCATGGATGTCACACTGAATTTGAATCAACAGTGTGATGCTGTTGAGAAAAATGGGAAATGTCATTCTGAGGTGTATTAGCTCAGAGCACTGTGTCCAGTTCTGGGCACCAAGCTTTAAGAAAGATGTGAACAAACTGGAGCCAGTCCAGAGGAGAGAGGCAAAAACGATCAGCAGTTTAGAAAACCTGAACTATGAAGAAAGGTTGAACAAATTCAGCATGTTTCATCTTGAGAAGATGGAGGGGGCACCTGATGACAGTCTTCAAATACGTTAAGGGCTATTATACAGAGGATGGTGACCAATTGTTCTCCATATCCCCTGAAGATAGGACAAGTAGTAATGGGCTTAATCTGCAGCAAGGAAGATTCAGGTTAGATAGTAGGAAAAACTCTTAGGGTGGGTAAGGACTGGAACAGTTGACCTAGGGAAGTGGTGGACTCCCCATCATGGAAGTTTTAAAAAGCAAGCTGGACAAACACTCAACAGGGACAGTCTAGGAATGCTTGGCCCTGCTTCAGTGCAGGTAATGGAGTAGATGACCTCTTAAGATCCCTTCCAGCCCTGCACTTCTATGATTCCCTCTTCCTGGGCTCTGGAATCGAGGAGACCGAGTCTCTGCCAAGGACATTTCCCTCTTTTTGGGCAACAAACCGTCCATAAAATCTACTTCCTGTGGCCCGAGAACTAGAACATTGGGGGAATCTAGCTCTGGGCATGTTGGTGGGGCCCAGAATAGTGACTCAGCAAGATCCTCGGTAGAAGTCCAATCTAACAAACACTGATGTCGATGGGTCTGTCCTCTGACTCCAGTGGGCTTTGGGTCGAGTCCCATCATTCTGTCTCCAAGGTCTCTCCCCGCTGTTGCCCTAGCATCAAAGTCTGCTCTAAAGGGACAGTGCATTTACACAGGATTGCCCTGAGACCAGCCTCTGAACCCAGGTGTCTGTTCACCCCCTTTGTCAGACACCTGTGGGATGCTTTGGCATAAGCTCCTGCCATGTTGCCAGATGAATGCCCTTGCTCTGCATGCTCAGGGCCATTGAGCTGCTCCAGCAGCTGAAGGGGGGCGCTGGGATGATGTGCCCCCAGAGGCTGGGGCAGCAGAACAGAAGGAGGGAGGTGGGAGGGGACACAGTGAAAGGGATGGGCGGGGTCAAAGGTGCCAGAGAACTGGGGAGTGGGAGTGGGGAGACTGTGCAGACCTTGGGAGAGGAGGGCAAGGGCCTTGGTGCCAGGTGGGGAAGAGCAGGGAGCCAGTGCAGGGGCTGCAGGAGGGGGAGACAAGAGGACAAGACCGCAGGAGAGAGCTGGCAAGAGAAAGCAGGCAGGCTGGGGACGGTGCAGAAAGGGAGGGCTCTGGGGAGCTCCAGGATGGAGTGAGAGAGGCAGGATGCAGAACAGAGGAGTCCAAGGTGACCCCAAGCTCCTGGACCTGAGGTCAGAGAAGGGAGGGGGATTGGAGAAGGGGCTGGGATTAGGAACTTGTCCTTGAGATGGTGACTGGACGTTAGTTCATTCGTTACCTGGGTTCCCACTCAGGGGCAGTGTTTGCTGACTTTGCTGCCCAGATTTCCCCGTCCCTGCTAGCTTTCCTCAGCCCCTGGTGATGGGCGCCACAGCTCCTCCTGCTCTCACTGTCCCCAGTCTCTTTGTGGTGGCCTCTGCCTCTCCCGGTTCTAACCCATTGCTAGGGCAATACCAGGGGGACACGCTGTGCTAGGCCTGCAGGGGTGAGTGACTCCCTTTGCTCCCTCTCTCCATCAGCGACTGGAGTAGTTCAGAGTCCTGGGCCAGCTGGTGGAGTATCTCACTCTGTGCTGTGCGGAGCAGAAGCAGGAGCAGGAGCAGGAGGTCTGCCAATTGGCTATCGAGGGACTTCACTACCTCTACTCCTTCATGCTGCAGCTAAAATGTAAGAGCACTGGAGACCCTTGTCCTTCCTTAATACACTGACATGGGGTTTCCAACATGAAAAACATATTTATTGAACACTTCCACCTTTTCTGCAACCTTTTAAACAGTCTACATCTAGTAATGAGCCTACACTACTGCTAAGATTTCTTTTGTTCCTAATACACTTTTTTAAAAAAAGCCTCCTTATTATCCTTAGTCCTGCAAGCCATGGAGTTCCCCTGATGGCTTTAGCTTCCCCTATCCATATTCTACTCTTCATATCTCACATAAGAATGGACATACTGAGTCAGACCAATGGTTCATCAAGCCCAGTACTGTGTCTTCAGATAGTGGCCTGTGCCTCATGCTTCAGAGGGAAAGAACTGAACAGGGAAATTCTGAGTGATCCATCCCCTGACATCCAGTCCCAGCTTCTGGTAGTCAGAGGTTTAGGGACATGCAGAGTATGGGCTTGCATGCCCTGATTATCTTGAACCCAATTATACTTTTAGCCTTCACAACATCCCACAGCAACAATTTCCACAGGTTGCCTGTGCATTGTGTGCAGACATACCTTCTTTTGTTTGTTTTTAACTTGCTGCCTATTCATTTCATAAAGTGACCCCTAGTTCTCCTATTATGTGCAGGAGTAAATAACACTTCCCTGGTCATTTTCTTCATACCAGTCATGATTTTATAGACCTCTATCATATCCCCCCTTAGTCATCTCTTGTCTAAACTAAATAGTCCCACGTCTATACTACAGACCTATATTGTTATAACTCTATTGCTCAGGGGTGTGAAAAATCCACACCCCTTTTGGCAGGGAGCACCTCTCCCACTCACCTAGCTAGAGCCTCTCGGGGAGGTGGATTAAGAGCTTGTTGGCATAGGAGTATCTTCACGTAAACACTACAGCGCCAGTGCATCTACAGCGATACAGTGTTTGAAGTGTAGACTTGCCCCGCAATCTTTTTTATCTTTCCTCATATGGAAGCTCTTCTATCATCCTAATCATTTTTGTCACTCTTCTCTGCACCTTTTACAATTCTTGTATATCTGTTTTGAGATGGGATGACCAGAACTGCATGCAGTATTCAAGGTTTGGGCGCACCATGGATTTCTATAGAACCATTATGATATTTTTCTTTTTATTATTTATCCCTTTCCTAATGGTTCCCAACAATCAGTTTGCTTTTTTAACTGCCACTGCATGTTGATTGGATGTTTTCAGAGAACTATTTACGATAACTCCAAAATCTCTTTCTTGAGTGGTAATTTAAACCCCATAATTTTGTATGTATAGTTGGGATTATGATTCCCAATGTGCATTACTTTGCATTTATCAATATTGAATTTCATCTGCCATTTTCTTGCCCAGTCCCTCATTTTTTTAAGATCCCTTTGTAACTCTTCGCAGGCTGCTTTGGATTTAACTATCTTGAGTCATTTTGTATCATCCGCAAATTTTGCCACCTCACTGGTTACCCCTTTTTCTGGATCATTTATGACTATGTTGAAATACACTGGTCTCAACACAGATCGTTGGGGGACCGCGCTATTTACCTCTCTCCACTGTGAAAACTGGCCATTTATTCCTGTCCTTTGCTTCCTATCTTTTAACCACTGACTCATGAGAGAATCTTCCCTCTTCTCTCATGACAGATTCCTTTGGTTAAGAGCCTTTGGTGAGGGACCCTGTCAAAGGGTTTCTGAAAGTCCAAGTACACTATATACACTGGATCACCCTTCTCCACATTCTTGTTGACCCCTTCAGAGAATTCTAGTAGATTGGTGAGGCATGATTTCCCTTTACAAAAGCCATGTTGACTCTGACCCAACAAATTGTGTTCACCAACGTGTTTGATAATTCTGTTCTTTCCTGTAGTTTCAGCAATTTGCCTGGTACTGAAGTCAGGCTTACCAGGGATCGAATCTGGAGACTTTTTTAAAATTCACTGTCACATTAGCTATCTCATACAGAGTCTGATTTAAACCCCAGATTACATACCACAGCACTGCACATAAGTCTGTCTGGATGTCTCGTGAGAGCTGCAACCTTTACACCAGGCTGGCAATTTACCATGCGGTTCTCCCAGTCATCACAAACCCAACTGCTTATATGTCTATTGATTGAATCCCCCACTGCTATTACCTTGCTTTTCTTTGTAAATGGGGTTCCTGCCTCAGGAAGGATAGCTTCAGTGTGAGAGGACATCATGACTTCATCTGGAAGGTGGGTCCCAACTATGGGATCATCTCCCTCTGCTCTAGCTTGATGTTCTCCTTCCCCAAAACTTTCACCCTCCTCAGCAGCACAGAGGCTGCCAGACTGGGGGTGGAACCACTCTACTGCATCCCTAAAAGTCTCCTTTAGGTACCTCGCTGTCTCCCTTGGCTCCACCAGTTCAGCCCCTCTGGCCTCCTGGTTTCCGAGGGCCAGTAGCTCCTTGGGCCAAATGGTGCAGGCTTGATGCTGGCAAAGAAGAGTGAAGAGTATCTAGAGGTTCTCAGAGACTGGCAAGCCGAGAACACCTTCTGGTTCACCAACACCAGCGATATCGCCATGGTAACTATGGTCAGTTAATGGGATTGTTGTGCCCAGAGTTAACAAGAATCAGGAATTAACACCCTAGGAGTCAGGGGGAAGGGCTAGACCCAGGCGTGTGACTGACCCCATCCAGTTGGGCCAGAGCCCTGCCTATGGCCCGCTCCACCTCATAGACTTATAGACCTCAGATCATCTAGTCCAACCCCCTGCTCAAAGCAGGACCAACCCAACTAAATCATCCCAGCCAGGGCTTTGTCATGCCAGGCCTTAAAAACCTTTAAGGAAGGAGATTCCACAACCTTCCTGGGTAACCCATTCCAGTGCTTCACCACCCTCCTAGTGAAATAGTGTTTCCTAATATTCAACCTAAACCTCCTTCACTGCAACTTGAGACCATTGCTCCTTGTTCTCTCATCTGCCACCAGTGAGAACAGCCAAGCTCCATTCTCTTTGGAACCCCCCTGCAGGTAGTTGAAGGCTGCTATCAAGTCATGTGCCTCAGCTCCCTAATCATTTTCGTTGCCCTCTGCTGGACTCTCACTGATTTGTCCACATCCTTTCTCTTGTGGGGGGCTCAAAACTGGACGCAATACTCCAGATGTGACCTCACCTGTGCCGAATAGAGGGGAATAATCTCTTCCCTCCATCTGCAGGCAAAGCTTCTACTAATGCAGCCTAATATACCTCCCTACATGACACATCCCAAGATGTGCTGGAGCTCATCCAAACCTGATCCCAGCTCCTTGTCAGGTTTGGTGGGAGCTTTCTCAGAGATAAATGCAATAAAAAGGCATCATTGCATCTGCACACCAGCGCCAGCCCCTGCTGAGCACTAGAGAGTGTATCCGTGCTGTGCAGTACTGTGCCCCCGTACACTGCCACGCTGGCCTCTGCCATGCACAACAGCTTCTGATTGCTGGCTGGGTACTGTGCTGCCCAGGTGCTGTAACCCAGCCTGTCTCGGCAGAGTGGGGTTTGCCTGCACTCCTGGCCGGGTCAGTCCTGGCTGCTTGGCCACTGACCGGATCCACGCTGGGCAGCAAAAAGGGTTTCACTGGCAGGTTTGTTTCAGATGTTTGGGAAGTACTTCGACCCGTCCAAGTGCATGGACTTCCTCCTCACTGCTATCAATGGCACGAGAGACTCCAGCATCCATGACTCAGTGACGGCCAGGAACATGCTGCAAATGATCCTGGAGGTTCCCGGCCCAGGCTTGGTGAGGGTAAGAGCTGCAGTGAGAACACCCTGCTGGGGAAGCCCATCCGTGGGACACTCTGTCTTTGGGTGCTAGGCATTATTGGAGGGCAGGTCTCTGGCCTGTGAAATGCAGGGGGTCAGTCTAGGTCAGGGGTCAGCAACCCTTCAGAAGTGGTGTGCTAAGTCCTCATTTATTCACTCTAATTTAAGGTTTCGCATGCCAGTAATACATATTAATGTTTTTAGAAAATCTCATTCTATAAGTCTATAATATAAAACTAAACTATTGTTGTATGTAAAGTAAATAAGGTTTTTTAAATGTTTAAGAAGCTTCATTTAAAATGAAATTAAAATGCAGATCTCCCCGGACCGGTGGCCAGGCCCCAGGAAGTGTGAGTGCCACTGAAAATCAGCTCGCGTGCCACCTGCGGCTCGCGTGCCATAGGTTGCCTCTCCCTGGTCTAGGTGATCACCGTGGCCGCTTGTGGCCTTGCAGTCTATGAATCGATAGGCTGGGAACTGGTGCTGTGCTCTAGGCCTGGGGCTGGTGAAGAGGATCTGGGAGGGCAGATGGCTCTCAGGTGCGGCAGGTCCCTGGCACCCCAGATCAATAGCAGCGCGAGGAAGCCAAGGCCCCCACCTCCCCATTTCCCTTCCAGGTGTCAGAGGCTGTGAGGAGCATTCACTACAACCTGGACGCCATCAGCGAGCCACTTGCACGGCAGGAGCTGCTCAGGGCCCTTCTCCTGCTGGGCTACCAGTACAGCGAGGAGGTGGTCAGAACCCTGCTGGGCTGCTCACTACCATGTGACAGGTACAGGGCTGCGGCTGTCGCCACTTGCACTCTGGGTCCCCCGGACTGGTCCCGCTGCCAGGGACAGGGGAGTGCAGAACCCTCCAGAGATCTCCTGCTCCCTGCAGAGCTGCTGCTTCTCCTGGAGGGTTTTGCAGGCTGGCTTGCCCTGGAGACAGGCCAATCTGCAAAACCCTGTACGGCATCCCTTGGCTTCTCCTGTGGCTGACACTCAGACCCGACCCCATGTAGCCTGCACCAGCCAACGGGGTCCTTGCTGGAGCAGGAGGGCAACAAAGGGCTGGCCGGTGGGGGGAGACCCAGCAGGCATGCCGGTGCCGGGGGGTACAGGAGGCTGGCAGGGCTCTGATCAGGTGCCTCTGGCTCTCTCCCTTTGCAGTGTTGCTGCAGAGATGTGGAAGATGCTAACGTCCCAGCCCAAGACTGCAGGAAAGATCCTTAGAGAGCTGGTCAGCAGGCTGCAGGAGCTGGCGCCACGACGGCATCACCTCTCTCAGAGACAGGCTGGCGTCGCCCCCTTGGCCGTAAGTACTAGCCCCTGCAGGAAGGGAAGGAGCGCTGTGTGTCCCCATCATGGCCTGAGGGGGTGTCTCAGTCTCCCACTGGGTATAGTCATTGGGCTGAAGAGAGAGAGCGTGACTCTAGCCAGTGCTATAGTTGAGCCAGAACATGCTGAAACTCTCTCCTGGTGCTATTCAGCAGCACTCAGAACCTCAGGGAGAGAAGGGATCGCAGGGTCAGCTCATCCAGCCCCCTGCCACGATGCAGGACTTGTTCTGTCTAACCCACCCCAAGAGGAGATATGAGCAGTCGGGGCGGGGTGTCCCAGGTGAGGTGACCTGTCCTCTCTACTGGGACTTGTGCTGTTCATCATATTCAAAAATGATCTGGATAGGCCTTAGCTATGTTAAGATGAGTTCCTGTCTGCATCCTGTAGAACTTGCCCATACCGGTATTGC
>NW_027425458.1:0-12342 GCF_003597395.2 Chelonoidis abingdonii
TTTGGGACTTTCCTGTGATTTCCCATAAGAAATATAGTCAAGTCATTTTCAGGGATGTATAGACAAACACTAAATTCAAAGCCAGATATTCAGGAGCCTGTTCATTTCTGTCCATTTGGTCATAAAGTTAATGAAATCCCAAAATGAGATTTCAGGGATGGTATATGAGGAGGGGAAGGGAGTTTGTGTGAGAATCAATAGACTCTTTTTATTTTTTTCTAAGTAAACGTTCTCTGAAGTAGCTAAGAGAAGTGACTTTCTGCAAATGACACTGCAGAGTTCTAAGCTTAGAACTCCAGAGTTTCACTTGCTGAAAGTCTCTTTTCACAGGAAAACCAGACACTGAGGAATCATTAGCAGAGGTTGCCTGAGTTGCGGGTGTTATAATGACTGGAAATGGAGAAAGTTGGTCAGGTTTCAGGAGGGATTCAGTTCAATGTGGATTCAGGGGCTTAGAAATGTAACCCAGTGCCAGGTTGCTTCCAAACATAACCCAAAGTTTCAGCCTAAAATAGGGACCATTTGGCTCCCTTCATAAAAATCTCTTTCCTACAGCTCTGCCTGTCTGCTGCATCACTGAATCAGACTACAGGAGAGTAAATGGCTAATCTCCATACACACCCATCTATCTATCTATTGATCTAATTGGCCTTCATCAATGTAAAATCTGACCCTAAAAGTTCTTGAATTGAGCCTGATCCAAAAACAGTCGAAGTCAATGTATTTGGAGATTTGTATCTGGCCCCACATGAATTTCCACCCTTTGTCTGATATGTCACATGCTTTAGATTACACCTCAGTCATTAAAACAGAACAGCTGGGGTCTTGCTTTGTGTATCTCTGGTTCAGGAATTTCAGTGGGGTTACAGAGACTGAGTCCCAGAGATGCCAAGCGAGGGTTGAAATGAAGGTACAGTCCAAGAAAGAGTTATTATTTTGCTGCGTCAGACTCCAGAAAGCTGAACTCTGATCAGCAGTGGGTAGATGCTAGCTACGCTCTTTGCTATGTGATTTAGAACTTGGGAACTTTGGAGTCCAACCACAATTCAAAATGTGATTAATTTTGGGGGAACTGCTGATTCTTGGATTATTTCCTCATTTCTTGCTCAAAGGGAATCAAGTAAGTTACCGGGACTATCTATTCTATACTTGGGTCTGAGCAGATTTCAGCCATGAACACTTTAAAATTTGATTATGGGATTATGGAAAAATAGACCTTCTTATTGAACAGATATGTCCATATTCAGAACTGTATATGCAGACTACATTTAAGAATATTCTGATTGATAGATAGATAGATAGATAAATAGATAGATAGATAAATAGATATTCAATCCCAATACAACTATGAGAGGAGAGGCAATCTATTGTTTTATACATCAGCTGTACAATTACAAACCTTTGTTACTTCAGACAATGCCTGAGCAGAGAAATTCCATCATAACTCTCAGAAGTTAGAATGAGATTTGCAGAGTATTTGTGGCTGTGAGTGAATGTTTGTGCCAGTGTGGGATTGTGAGGGTATATAAGTTTATATGTGTGAATCTTACTGTGAGGATGTTTCCTTTCCTTTATGTGTGTGTGAGACAATGTGCATTTATGAGTGAGATTTTGTGTATATATTGCGGTGAGATGTGAGAAGTGTATTTATATGTGTTGTGTTGTTTCTTAGGCATTTACTTGTGTGCATGAAAGTGCAAGTGTGTTTGTTAATGCTTGTGTCATGGAGTATTTTTCTGTGTGAAAGTTTGAGTAACTGTGTTTGTATGTGAGAAAGTTTATGTGAGAGCATTTTGGGGAATGTTTGTGCATGGGTATGCTTGCATTTCACTGTCTAAATACGAACTTTTCCATGATACTTGAAATATATGTGTACCAAAAGAAATACATTAAATAATTGGATTTAATTACTAACTTGCAAAAAAAAATGAGAAGTTAAATGGATGGGGAGTTGAAAGAAAGAAAGAAACAGAAAGCACTGTGGTGATGCTTATAGTGTTTCCTTAGGCCCCTTTGAGAACCCCAGTTGTAATTGTTATTTATTATTTGTTGGTTGGTGTGATGCTGATTATAAGAGTACTAATGATGGTGATCTACCATCTGCAGGCAAATTTCTAGCTCTCCCAAAGAGATGACCAACAACACCGCAGGGATGGAGTTCTGGCTGCTGGGGTTCCATAGTCTTCCTGGCTGGCAGACTCTGCTCTTTTTTGTGTTCTTGGTCATCTACATCCTAACCATCACAGGGAACATTGTCATCATCTTGGTGGTAAGGCTGGAACCCCGGCTCCATTCGCCCATGTACACCTTCCTCCAGAACCTCTCCTTTCTAGAGATCTGCTACACCAGCACTATCATGCCAAAGATGCTGGCGCAACCTACTGGTAGAAAGGAAGGCCATCTGTTTGCTGGATGCATGGCACAGCTCTATTGCTTTGTCTTCCTGGGGGCCACTGAATGCTTCCTCCTGGCAATGATGGCTTTATGACAGGTACCTCGCCATATGTTACCCATTACACTTACACGGTGGCCATTTGAGTGATGCAATCTTGTGCCCGCCTGGCCACGGTCTCCTGGGTGACTGGCATCTCACTGGGCTCTTACCCTGCTTCCTAATCTCCAGGCTCCCTTTCTGTGGCTCCAACCAGATTAAGCACTTCTTCTGTGATATCCCTCCATTGCTTAAGCTCTCCTGCTCAGACACCTCCACTACCGAGGTCATCATATTCATTCTTTCCCTCCTGGTCCTCGTCAGCTGTCTGCTGCTGACCCTAGTATCTTACCTCTTCATCATTCTCACCATCCTGAAGATCCCCTCCTCTCTGGAAGAGGAAGACCTTCTCCACCTGTGGCTCACACCTGGCCGTGGTGGCCATCTACTATGGCACCATGATCTCCATGTATGTCCGCCCTACCTCCAGCCTGCCCTCGGAGCTCAATAAGATTGTCTCTGTGTTCTACACCATCATCACCCCCTCCTGAACCCCGTCATCTACAGCCTGAGGAACAAGGACTTCAGGATGCTTTAAAGAAAGTAATCAGCAGGCAGTGCAGTCTGCACAGAGTGTAAATAAATGTAAGGTTAGAGGTCGGATTCTGGCTTACACTGAGGGCTTTTATACCAAAACTGGGTGTATAAAAATGAATGTAAATTACAATTACATCCACTTTCATTTTCTTTTACACTGCCAGAATACTGTAAAAGGGCCTCAGCGTTTATCTGCTATCCTCTTTCAAACCCCTCTATTAATGAAAATTGAATCCTTTTTGTATAAAGTTTACCCAAATAAATTCACACACATTTCAAAGTTAACACAACCTGAACATTTTCTGTGGTGATTTACCCACTTGATTTTTGATTTTATATTGTCTCATTTTTCTTTTTATTTGGTTTATTTCATTATCATGCAGTCTGAGCACCTTGAAATGCTTCACCAATAAAACATGCTTCTCTTATTTGTGATATTTTATTCTAAGTGTGAAGAGTACACTGCTTGACACTGATGATATTTCTAATTAGATTTTTTTTTTCACCATAAATAAAAACAAATAGGAAAAATCCAGTATATCTGGAGAGTGTGTTGGTGAGATCAGAAATGAGATAGAAACTTTCCACTAGACAATATCTCTACTGACATATAGTCCAGGAGCTCTAAAAAAAAAAAACGTGCAAGAACATAAAGACCTAATGATCTGCCCAGCTGGGTCACTTTTCAGGATTGGGATGAAATAAAAGTAACTTTTGGAAATAGGGCTGAAAATAATCATTGCAAATATTGTCTTAATATTAACACGACTGCAAATAATAATGTTGAAGGATCCCTAAAACATGGCATGGACTAGGGTGCACGTTCTGACGCTGTCTTGTTTTCAAAATTAGACAAGATCTAGATGCCCAGGTGACTAAGGGACAAGTTTCTAAAGGCATTTAGGTTCCTCTAAGGAGGTAGTGGGGCACTTAGGAAAATGAGAGATAAGGCTTGTTGTTTTTTTTGTTTTTGTTGGTTTTTTTTAACCGTTCTCTAGTCTTTTGGGCTGAAATTGCAAACCCACTCAGAGGATTTTGATGCTCAGGTCTGAATGAAATTAATGGGGACTGACATCCCATTTGCCAAGGCAGCTTTGAAAATCTCTGTATTAGTGATCTAAATAGCACCGAAGACATGAGCGGTGACACCGCATCCTCACTCCATGTCAGCCCTGGTGATGGTGGATCTCTCTCTGTTCTACTCAGCAGGTGGTGTCTAAAGCAACTGACATGCCCAGGTCCCAGAAACCCAGCTGTTGAGAACATCAAGTCTCTCCTCTGCCAACACCTAGTGGTGCTGTAGCACTCAGTGAGCCTAATCCATTCATGTTGAAAAGCGCACACCACCACCTGTAGTTAATGTTGCCTGGCCAATTTACATGAGAGAGGAATTTGCGCTGATCCTCACAAGACCAAAATCTCCGGTTCTGGAGTCACCTCTGAAACCCACAGGCAGTGAAATGCCATAGAATGCAGTAACAGCACTATGTGCATTATTTATTTATAGAGAGAGATAGAAAACCACATACCCCAAAGTGTTGGCGTGTACACAGCATTGTAAGACATTTTGACTCGTTTCTCCCGCTTTGCAGTAGTTTATCCCCCATAACATTCTCCTTCCTTTACCATAAAAGACATCCCATTCATCAACAGTGTAAAATTCACCTCCTTTCACCAACCATTGTCCTCTCTGCCCTCTGCCACCAGTAGACTTCTCTGCCTTACACTACTTCTCTACTATTGCCTGAGCTATTGATTATGTATTGATCTCCCTAATTATTTAGCATTCCTAATTAACACTCTGAAAATGTGGCACTCTCAAGATATGGCAGGTTCAGTATTATCAGAATTACTGTTTAGCAGAGAGCCCCATTGTGCCCATCTGTGACAACAACTCACACTCCAGGAACACTTTTTGTGATTGTGACATTTTTATTATTATGATGATTTGTAAAACAATCCACAGATGTAAGGTGAAATAATACAACCCCATAATAATATTCAGCATGATTGGCTGGGAATACGCACTCTACGCTTTAAGAGGACTCAAAGGTTGAGAAAGTTTCTATTTGGTTCCATCATGCTAATGGAGAACTCCAAATACCTAATCCATGCCAAGAATTTATAGCCTTATGTTTATCAGGCACATGCATGAATAGTTTTAAACTTATTAGCATATATGTCAATTAGTTGCCCTGATACTGATGATTAAACAGCTGCTGATCATCTATTGTTGTTAACCCCTCCTTCCCCAATATGCCCTATAAACTGGTACAGCTGCTTCCTTGACTAAGCAACCTATTCTTATCATGGATGGCTGTGAGGCCTTGCTTTTATACTAAGCACTTACACTAATTCTTATAGGGCTTGGGCCTATAGATCTGTTGTGTTTCTCCATTATTATTCTTTTCTCTTATTCAGTCTCAGTTTGCCCACTTACTTCCTTTTACTGATGCATAGCAGTGGGACTTTTTTAACCCTTTACAGGTAAAATAAGTAAAGAACAGCTACTAAGAGGGATTTTATAGCTAACTGGCTGGTTGTGTTTTCATAAAAGAGAGCTGCCCCCCCTTCAGTTATCACAAACATTATCTTGGCAACGGCAGCACTAGTATAGCATCATTTGCCATCATAAAGAACAGGAGTACTTGTGGCACTCTTAGAGACTAACAAATTTATTTGAGCATAAGCTTCATGGCTACAGCCCACTTCTTCAGATGCATTGGAATGGGACAATATATTGAGGCGATATATGTACACATACAGAAAGCATGAAAAGGTGGAAGTTGTCTTACCAACTTGCATCATAATTACTGTTTTCAAGGTCACCCTTTCTAAGATTTCTAACATCAACATATGCTAACTTGGATTCCTTTGAGTTTGGTGTGCCTCGGGACAGTCCGGGTAGGGTAGTTTTCCAGATTTGGAGTCAGTAGAGCTGCGGTTTGGAGAGATATTGTCAGCTCTGGAATAAAATAGCCCTTCCTCAAAAGTTTGTTTGTTTATTCTTGAACAGCGCTTCAGCTCAAACTTTGGAGGTGATACAGGTCAAAATGTTTCAATTTTGTCGAGTTTTACCCAAGTCAGTGCATGGCCCTGTTAACTCTTTGGTGTATCCAAATTTTAGTAATGGGATATTTAAGAACAGAGAATGTTCACTATTCCAGTTTTTACAGGGCATGCACCCCATACAGAAAAACATCCAAGAGTTTCCTTTCTCTCCATTTTTTATATGTTTTTAACTCCTAATTACTCTAGTTTTGTAAGTGGCCTAAAATCTGAACGGTTACTCGAATTGTTTTAAACTTTGCTGCAGCAAAGGCAGGGAGGAATGGGGAGGGCAATAAGTGGTGAAGGTTGGTGGTGGAGGGAAGAGAGGTTAGGGGACTCAGATGAGGAAGGTGTGAGTGTTAGGGGATGTGGGAGATGAGAGAATAGGGTAGGGGGTGTGGGGTGAGTAGGAGGGTTTCTGAGTGAAAAAAAGAGAAGGGGAACCTGTCAGCCCCACATGATCCCCTCTCATGTGTGCGCCAGATCTAGGGTCTCTTGCCCTTCTACATAGGTCCTTGACCCCTCCCTGCCCACTCACATGACTGGGATTGGAGACGCCTTTTCACTCTTGGGATTGTCTGAGCCCTCTTGCTGACCTCCCATGTGTGTCAGCATCTGGGGTCCTGTGCCCATATAAAGGGTGGAGACTACTCTCCATACATCCTCCTTGTGTGAGCAAGGTTTGGGGAGGGGGTTGCAATTTTGGGGAGCATCTGTAGCTCCCTCCCTGCCCCACATATGAGCCAACATCTTTGAAAGTCCAGCCCTTTTAGGTGGGGGAGTGTATCAGAATGAGCAAGTTTCCTTGCTTTCAGAGGCTCTGAGATAAAAGCAGCAGGGGGTGGGAGAAACCCCTGGAGATAGCAGATGTTTGGAGCCTGAGCCAGGAGCTGAGGGGATTAGAATACCTGCTTTGAGTGAAACTGACATGTAGTGGACATTTCCTGCTGAGGTTTCATATATGCCTGATCCACTTGCAAAGTTAGATAACTCCAGGTTAAACCGTTCAGATCAGGGAGGAATGAGGCACTCATCTCAGTTGAGATGTGAAAAACCAAGCCAAGAAACTGGTTCTAGCTAACAGGTTAGTTCAATCAGGGAGGATGAGGCCCTGTTCTAGCAGTAGAGGTGTGAAAACCAAGGGAGGAGAAACTGGTTCTGTAACTGGCAAGCCATTCACAGTCTTTGTTTAGTCCAGAGCTGATGGCGTCAAATTTGCAGATGAACTGAAGCTCAGCAGTTTCTCTTTGAAGTCTGGCCCTGAAGTTTTTTTGCTGCAGGATGGCCACCTTAAGGTCTGCAATATCGTCAATCTATCCAACTACACACTCAGCCCAGAAGAAAAGCCTGTCCTATCTCGGGGACTCTCTTTCTGCCCTGCCACCCCCACCAACATGATACAGTTCTGTGGCGATCTGGAAGCCTACTTTTGCTGATAGAACTGATAGGATGAGGACCCCCAAGATTATTAGGGTGAGGAACTTATATATGGGCAAAGGAGTTGGGCGTATCTGTGAATATATATGGTAACTATTGGGTCCTCTACTCTGCCAGGCCCCAATGTAAGGGGGAGATCTGGACCATTGGACTCGTTTGGCAGGCCAGGGACCGGAGAGTTGACCACTTGTCTCTTACCACCAAATCCCCAGGAAACAGTGTGATTCTATGTGAGGAATGATGCAAAGTATCAGCTTAATCTTATATTACTGCTGCAATTTTATGTGACTGGGAGCATTTGCGTCTTTACTAATTGTATTAATAAAATTGCTTAAAGTTTTACTTTACCCTGGTATAAAAATGACACTTCCAAAATCACAGATCCAAACTGACACTCATCTGATGGTAAACATTTCTAGTACAGACCAGGTCTCTGTGTTCATTTTTAAGATTACATTCTAAGTTAATCAGAGTCATTTCCTTGAGTGTGTGTCTACTGCGGAACAGTATTGTGTGAATAAGTGTGCTTTTGTCAGTGTACGTTATTTTGAATGTGATCCTGGGAAAACAATATGCAATTGAGTTTTTACACCCATCTGCATCTCTTTGAGAATGTGTGTTTCTGATTGTGAATCCCTGTGTGAAGTTATGAATGTATAATCTCATGTGTGAAACACACATGAACATGTGCATTATCAGCACTCATTAGGGTCTATGAGTGGATTTCTGAGTCTTCATTTGTGTATGATTGCTTCTGAATGACAATATTGTGTGTTAACCAGTCCAAAGTGTTGTGTGAGTGTGTGTGTTTTGTGAGTGTGCATTGCTGTGTGTGTGTTTTAAATTGCACATAACTGGTTATTTATCAGTAAATATTACTATATTTTATTAGTGTATATTGACTTAGCAGAGTCCCTGTATTAAAGCCAAAAGCTGCTATCTCCCTGCAGCTCCTAGCCGCTAAGATAATAACGTTTTAGTGGGTTATTGAAAGGAAAGAAGTTGAAGAGTAGAACTAGTTGGGAAAGGGAGTTTCTCATCTTGTGAGGCTTTTCAAGAAATTTGAAATATTTTCCATATGGGAAAATTGAATTATTTTTCAAACAGATAAGCTGAAAGCAAAACAAAACAAAAATAAAAACAAACAGATGGGTCAAAAGAAAACATTTCTAATTTTAATAGTTCTAGAATTTTTAGGCCAGAGATGATGCAAGACCCTAGTCAGAACTTTACACCGACCACTGAATCCACCCAGTACTTGTGTTGAACCAACGCTTCAGGTTAAGACAAACATTTCAGATCCAACAGACTGACTGTTGTGAGCACCGGCCGAGACCTGGGCAACTAAGTCTCACCTCTGCCCTAGGCTGCAGGACAGGGAACTGATCACTGGAGCGAAATCCATGTGAGTAGGAGCGACTTGCCATGCCAGGCAAAGCATTTTGATGTGACCTGTTATTTTCACTTTTTCTGTTAGAAGAATTAATGAAATTTCCAGATGATTGTTTTTTAAATTGAAAATGTCAAATGGACATTAACAAATTTGAACCTTCGAAAAGACTAATAAAACATAAAATCAACAACTTGCGTGAACGGGTTTGTATGAATCTATTTGATGAAAAAACATATTGCGAGAAATCCAACTCAAGTTCAATCAAGCCACGATAGATATCTCTCTCTCTAGCCCACCTAAAACATTCTTCACTGCAGACTCTATGTATGTGCATCTAGAGGGAACGACGCTTTCTCAACTTTTCAGATCCTGATTTATGTGAAGAGTGGATTCCACCTATCTATGTAGATCTCATAAACTTCCTCTCTCTCCGACAATTGAAGGGTTAAAATCCAGTTGCGATTTTCTATAACTGGTAATGGGGACAGCTTGTGTCGTGCGAGACCCAAACGTGCCAGAGTTGGTCATGAGAACCGGAGCCGCTACAAATAGTGATAGTAAGAGGGGGTACAATAATCTTGTTCTTGCTAAATGGCCTGGTTAGCAATTGCGTTTGGGGGGGAGGGGGGTAAACTAAATAATGGTCTTTTCAGAGTTGGCAAATTGGGACAAAGGATTCCTGTTCCATTTGTGTCGTTTTCGTAGGGAATTTTCCCATAGATCCAACTTGATTTGAAATTGCAGTACATTCAGTATAGATATGGATCCTCCACCGCCTCCAGGGACCAAGGCTGCTCCCAGACATCAAGAAAAAATTTAATTATGCATGTACTTTCATGTTCTTGTTTTACCAGAGTACTGGTGGAATCAAGGAGTGCCTATAAGCAGACAATCAAATTCAATAAATTTATTAAAACTTTATATTATTATATGTAACTGGCTAACCTGAGACGGGCAAGACAATTACGTTAACCTTTTAACCCCATTGGCCAAGTGCTACCTGTTTTGCTGAAACCCTATCGGGTTGGCTGCCGACTCTTCACTTTCCCAATGGATTCATTATTTATTGTAAACATTGAGTGGCAGTGTCTGTGCGCCTATATAAGCAGAACACCTCAGGGTTTGTGTGTAAACTCGACGTAATGAGTTTTGGGGGTTTTTACACGGGTGGGATTGTCCGCAAATAGAGAACTTTCTTTCCCATGAGTACCCAACAGTTAATTAACACTGCTCATTCTTTCAGATTCACGGCAAAGGAAGGATTTGAAAACGTTTAACAATGAGATCAGCCGGTCATATACCAGCTAGAGGTGTCAATGGGAAGACACAGCTGGGTGTATACATAGCTCGATTAATGAGCCAGATCCCAGCTGTGAAAACTGACGAATAGCTGCTGGGCAGTTTGAATCCCAGCTAAGTGGAATAAACTAGTCAAGGAAACAATTGGTCAAATTCATGCCATAGAAACCCTAACTATCAAGAACTTCAAATGGAATGATAGGTACTACATTAGGATAAAGTTGCCTCTGGTGCTCTCTAGGGCAACATCTAAACCACCTAGACCTATGGAGCTGTGGGTATGTTGCTGCAGCTCAAGAGTCTCTGATGCATAGCAGGAGAAAAACATGAGAAGAGGCAGAGTTTGATATGTGGAGTAAATGAAGGAACGGCTCTCAGCAGCTGGCTGGTGACGGGCTCTGACAATCGCAATTGTGCTAAAAATAGTTATTCGGACCGAGACTTTGGGGTCCGCCTGCATTGTTTTAGCCAGATCCAGGGTGCCACCCACTAGACAGGAATGTCTCTTAGGGGTTAGTTCAGCAAGGCACTTCAGTGTTCCTAGTGAATCAAGGAGCTGGGCTCACGCCCGAGACAGGAGATTTTGTAGCCAGAGAATAAGCTACATCTTGGATGTGGTGTGTTGAATCCGGAGCGAACATTCCGTGGTGGGGCTCCTGCCACCAGTCGCTAATACCTCACCTAGCCAGTCACGGAGGCGTAGAGCAGGGAGTGTTCGCTGTGGAGGGGATCCGGCGTCTAGGATCGCTGAAAACCGCAACCTCGAAAGGTGATGGAGGAAACAGCTCTGATCAGAATGGAGTTAGGGAAAGAATGAAGTACGAGAGAACTGGGGTGGAGAGTGGCGGGGTAGTATAGAAAGGCGGAAAAGCAAAAGAGGCGAGCGGTGAAAGGTTATGATTAATGAAACAATTCAACGCGGTGTAATATCCTGGGGCAATTTATATATGTAGGTAAAATGGTCGAGCGCGGGAAGCACAGCAAGATCAAGATATTTTAAAAAACTTTAGAGCTCTAAAAGTTGTTGTTGTTGTTTTCCACAAGAACATGTGAGATGTTCATAGAATTTACATGAAATTTGTGGTGTTGAGAAAGAAATGAGTAACTGCTGGAAACTGACTTTTCACTGAAATAAGGAAAAAATTTTGCAATACGTAGGTTGTGTAGAATAACAGAAATCCAAATTTAGTTGAAAACTCAATGCTTTGAAATATATATCAGAATTCGTTTGCCAGATGGAGATTAGATTAAAGCCATGACTTGACTGCCATAATGAATAAAAAGGCAGCAGTCACTCAGTGACGTTTCGGGAAAGGGATATTTTCCATAATAGTAAAGTAGCAAAGTTGGTACCAAATGAGCCATAGTTTAACTAACGTTAGATGGAAACGAGAATTGAGCCCCAGCAAAGCCTTCGCTCTTACATGAAGGACATGGAGTGAATGGATAGAACAAAAATGCGTCTAAACCAACGGGTATCTTCCAATGGCCGGACAAGGGAATGGGATCATGAACTAATAGAAAGCTCATCCCTAAACAGTTAGAAAACCAGGCAGAGTAAAGGGATGAAGGGAAAAATAGGCAGGAGGGATGTGATGGCCCAAGCGACACAGCAATAGGGCAGAAAGAAACAAGCTTAAGGGCATGATTCACCAACAGCCAAAAGAAGAGTACAATGCGCCACGGTAGCTTGAGCATCAGACAGAATGGGGAAATGGGGATCTGTGTCAAATTAGTAGAGAAAGGGCTATTGGTGTGAAGGAATATAAGACGACGTAGAGGAATGGTTCTAATGAATGTCACAGAAAATGGTATCAGACAGTTTGAACATTACTTTAGCATTTTAGTTTATCAAGCCAATCTGTTTGTAGAAAGGGGTCTCAGTGGAAGAAGGTCATTGGATGCTTTACACTTGTTCGCACGGGCATTTTATAAGTCAATCTGAGTTAGATTTTCAATGGTGCGTGAACTGGGGTGGCATCAGGCTATTGACTTTAGAGAAGCTCCGCAATTCATTCATTGTGACGTCACTCTATTAAGAGTGAGATCTTCGTTGACCTCAAATAGAATGCTTGAGGAAACAGAGCAACCGTCAATATCCGCATCTGGTTTTGTCCTTGCCCTACAAGCTAAA
>NW_027425459.1:0-1481 GCF_003597395.2 Chelonoidis abingdonii
CCCCTAGATCCCTTTTTGCAGTTCTCCTTCCTAAGCAGTCATTTTCCATTTTGTGTGGGTGCAATTGTTTATTTGTTCCTAAGTGGAGCACTTTGCCTTTGTCCTTATTGAACTTCATCCTATTTATTTCAGACCATTTCTCCAGTTTGTGCAGATCATTTTGAATTTTAATCCTGTCCTCCAAACCCCTCCCAGCTTGGTATCATCTGCAAACTTTATAAGTGTACTATGCTGTTGTCTAAATCATCGACGAAGATATTGAACAAAACCGGATCCAGAACTGATCCCTGAGAGACCCCATTCAATATGTCCTTCCAGCTTGACTGTGAACCACTAGTAACTACACTCTGAGAAGGTTTTCCAATCAGTTATGCACTCACCTTATAGTAGCTACATCTAGGTTGTATTTCCCTAGTTTCTTTATGAGAAGGTCATGCGAGACAGTATCAAAAGCCTTACTAAAATCAAGATATACCACATCTACCGCGTCTCCCCATCCACAAGGCTTGTTACTCTGTCAAAGAAAGCTATCAGGTTGGTTTGACATCATTTGTTCTTGACAAATCCATGTTGACTGTTACTTATCACCTTATATTAACCTGTAATTAAAGTAACCTGTATCTAAAAGGTGTCATGTAAGATATCAACAGATAGGTAATAACATAATGATCATTAATATTATTGTGTGGTATATGTACGGAGGACGAATTCAAAATTACATATGGGAATTATGTATCTACCGTGGGAACATGGGGCGGGGGGCGCTAAAGTTACTCCATGCTAGACAAAGGAATGTGATTCAGTCACCAGGAAGGGATTGCCAAAGTACACTAAAAGACAATGGAAATGCAAATTAAATAGAAGGTAAATAGAACAATCAAGACAGCAGGGGGAGGAGGCTGCAGGTAACAGATCAATTTGCATTTTAGCAAACACCAGTGGGGAGGGCGGAACAGTGTAGAACTTACTTCACCAGAAGATTCCATGTGGCCTTCTTCACCCCTAGAATTAACTTTACTTTAGGGGTGTAATCTTCAGAAGAATCTATTTCAAAGGTTTACTGGACTATAACAAGAGAGAACCCCAAGCTATCTTTCACCTAAGATGACAAAGGAACCAAGCACACTGCATTTGGTGGGAGATCCTGCCTGCTTGTTTGTTAAGTCTTGGCCTCTTGAAAGTTTCACTTTTATCTGCTTGTAACCATTTCTAACTCTAATCTTTATGCTAGAACTCATTTAGAATCCTCTCTCCTTTTGTTAAGAAACTTGTTTTATTTTTAATCTAAACCACCCAGTGCTGTGTTTGTTTTAAGTGAATGTTCAACAGCTTACCACATTAACTGGAGTGGATATTGTATTTTTAAAGGAAAAAACAAAGCTTAAAGCTCTCCCAATGGTCCAGGAGAGAGCTGGACATAGCAGAGCACATGGTTTGGGGGAAATTAAGGACTGCGAGTGTGTTTGGCTCATCTTGCCACA
>NW_027425459.1:4840-7075 GCF_003597395.2 Chelonoidis abingdonii
TGCATGAGTTAACTGTGGCTGACAGCCCTAATACATATATATATAAAAATAATTCTCACAGCAAAATGACTGACCATGTAATCTACAAGTGGTTAATAATATAGTAAAAGCATCCTGATTGGTTAATAATTACATCACACCACGTTTTAATATCACATACTGCAAAGAGCTGCAGGAGACGCATTAAAGAGCTGCTTGCAGCTCCCGAGCCTCAGTCTGAGTATCACTGCCTTAAGACACTTAATAGGCCACATGTTAAGCACCTATTTTCAAGAAAGATCATGGGAGCTCAACCTTCAACCAAGAACAGAACTCTGGCTCAAATAACTAACAAACATACACGACATTATATAGCAATTTACATATTGAATGTTCTGTACAAACCTTATCTAATTAATAATCAACACCCTGTTGAGGGTCTGTCTAATTTTACAGATTCAAGGTATACTTCTGTTCCCTGTGAAAGCAGTGGCAAAGTTTTCATTTGCCACAGGGCCAAGATTTCCCTCTTTGATTCTCCCTGTCACTGAGGGCCGTAAGGGGATGGACAGAGTCTATGTTCTACTGCTGGCAGAAAGGCACAAGACAAAAGGCTTCTTATGCCCTCTCTCCCCACCTTTATGCACCAGTGAAGTGCTAGATATTAAAGTTTTCATCTTAACCTACATCTGTAACACACAAGATAAGCAGAGCCAAAGGGTGAGGTGCTGAGAGCTGCCACACCAGGTGAGCCTGGTGAATCAGCTTCTGGAAGTTGTTGGCCAAAAGGAGTAACAGCAGGGGCTGCACAGTGAATTGAACAGGGTGACCTCTTTCCCAAGTCGTGGGTGAGTAGTTCTGCAACAGTGAAGTTACATTTTTAATATGCACTTGATTTACAAGAGTACATGGAAGATCCCTTCAGGCATTCCCATTCCCTTCACAGTACAGCTGTGATGCAGCAGGTTACTTAGATGTCCTCACTGAAATGTGAAGATTGGTTCTTCTCCTAGCAGGGCCACATGTGTGTGCAAGTGCACGCATCTCTCTCCCCTCTGCCCCTCCTCTCTCCCTCTTCTTTCCCAGCAGTTCTGCTGCTTTCATGCAAAATAAAAAAAAAGATTGATGGCAAATTTCTTTCAACTGCCAAGAGTGAATTTGAAAATTGGGACAGAAAACAAATAGAGTGAGTTTGAATTTTCTCAATACACGTCAGCTGTTCTTTAAATAAAGATTATTCTGATAGAAATTATCCAGTATTACAGGCAGCTTTTTGCCACCAGGGTCAGAAGCTTAAAACAAAACAAAGAGGAAAAAAAATATCAGAAAGATCTATTTTCTTGAGACATAACCAAAACTTAACGGGGTACATTTTCACAGCTAGACATGGGGTTTGAGCTGTGCAATTCCCATTAAAATCAATGGGAATCACACAGCTTAAAAACTGAGCACTGCTTTGAAAATTTACCCCTCATTGTTAGTACTGAGGGCAGGGGAAGAACTCATGCACCTTTTTTGGACTAGTAACAACTGTAATCCTTCTGATTGCTTAATGGCTACATTCAATTTAGCCTTTCAATCCTTAGTGTGTCTGTTGCAACTGGTGAGGATTTGTACAATATACACAGCCCACTAACATACGTATGGGGACAGGTGACCAGCTGAGTATGTCCACAAAAGGTGCAAGAAGCAATAGGCTTCACCTGAGAAGCACAAAAGCCAGAGGTCATTAAGTGTTGTGTAAGCAAGTATATTTTTAATGAGTTTAAATGTGTTGCCTTTCAGGTTGATTGAATCCCCCTTATTCTAGTATAAAAAAAGGTGAACGGGTGTACAATGGGGCCAGACGGGCAGCTAAATGTAGAATTTGGCCCTGTCATTATCATAGAATCATAAACTTTAAGGTCAGAAGGGACCATTATGATCATCTGGTCTGACCTCCTTCACAATGCAGGCCACAGAATCTCACCCACCCATTCCTGTATCAAGCCTATATCTGAGCCACTGAAGTCCTCAAATCATGGTTTAAAGACTTCAAGGTGCAGAGAATCCTCCAGCAAGTGACCTGTGCTCCACACTGCAGAGGAAAGCGAAAAATCTCCAGGGCTTCTGCCAATCTGCCCTGAAGGAAAATTCCTTCCCGACCCCAAATATGGCGATCAGCTAAACCCTAAGCATGTGGGCAAGACTCACCAGTCAGCACCCGGGAAAGAATTCTCTGTAGTAACTCAGATCCCACCCCATCTAACATCCCAT
>NW_027425460.1:0-1644 GCF_003597395.2 Chelonoidis abingdonii
CACACACACACACACACACACAGTGGAAGAAAATGAAAATCAATTTCTCTATGAGGTAATTCTTTCACAAAATTAAATCCTCTCATTTTTAAGATGCTGCAATTCATTTGCTTATAAGATGCAAGCCTACAGAAAGCACTAGAAGATATGTTTGTAGGGCTGTATATGAACAGCCAAAAATATTTGGTAATTGGAGATGAAAAGTGAATTCTGAACAGGGTGACGAAATTTCTGGCTTTACCTTGTTCTCTTATATGAGTATGCCTGTGGCTACCTCTTTCCCCACATGTGAAATCTCCCTCTCTAGCCCCCCAGCCCACTCCTAGATCTCTCTCTAAAATGTCTTACTGCCAGCCTTCACTTGGCTGAGTGTTCCCAATCTAGTTCAAACCATGCAAAGTCCTGAGGCTCCTTGTACAACTGGGTTATTTTGGGATTTTGAGTACCCCTTTGAGCTAGTGCTCATTCTTAGCCAAAGAAAGGCTGGCAAGAACATTGGTGGGGGGCGGGAGCTACAACTCTTTTAAGTTGCACACAGCTCATGGTGACAACTACTGACCAGTGTCTTTAAATTTTAAGGTTTCCAATTAGAACACGGCATTCCCAGAGGAAAAGTCTAATGGGCAATAGAGTCTGCTGTGAGCACGCTAACAAACAGGACTGCGACAATCTGAAGTGTAGTTATAATTTTTTTAAAAAAAAAGATTAAATTTTTTTAAGCAATTACCAGATATGAACTCAGATATGAAAGGCTGATATTTTCTTTGCATTTCTTTTGAATGCACAACATGCCTAGGATACTAAAAAATGAAGTTAAAAATATAACTAGAATATTTGAAACAAAATATTAGATCTCATGCTTGCCCCCAATTATTAGAGATGGGCCAAGGAAGCCTTATCTGTTGCAGATCTGCACTAGGCCAAACCGGTACTCTATTCATTAACTATTATTAATCAGTTGTATCTGGAAGTTCCTAGAGGCCGCATGCAGGACTGGGGGCCCTTTGTGTTAAGCATTGTAAAATGTATAGTAGGAGACAGCTACTATCCGGAAGACTTTACAATCTAAACAGACAAGACAGACAAAGATGGAAGGGGAAAGAAAGGCATGTAGAGGTGAGGAAACTTGCCTTGCTCTCACAGTAGGTCAGTGATACAGCTGGGAATATAACCTGGATCTTCTGAATCCTTGGCCAGTGCCAGCACACATTTCCTCTCTGTCTAGGAGTCTACGTTACTGAATCCTCTAATCTCACAAGTCAAACTAGTTGAAAGTCAGAATTTCTGTTTTATGGGAAATTCTGAAATTCTAAAAATAATAATTCCTTTTGAGAACAAAAAGTAAATTTTTAGATGTTTCCAGTGAAAGCAAAAATCTGAAAATAAAATAAGAACATAAAAACGGCTATACTGGGTTTGACCAAAGGTCCATCTGGCCCAGTTTCCTGTCTACTGACAGTGGCCAATGCCAGGTGCCCCAGAGGGAGTGAATGTAACAGGTAATGATCAAATGATCTCTCTCCTGCTGTCCATCTCCACCCTCTGACAAACAGAGGCTAGGGACATCATTCCTTACCCATCCTGGCTAATAGCTATTAATGGACTTAACCTCCAGGAATTTATCCAGTTCGCTTTTAAACTCTG
>NW_027425460.1:5067-6670 GCF_003597395.2 Chelonoidis abingdonii
TTTCAGCCTTCCTTCATAGGTCATGTTCTCAAGACCTTTAATCATTCTTGTTGCTCTTCTCTGGACCCTCTCCAATTTCTCCACATCTTTCTTGAAATGCGGTCCAGTACTATTCAATATTTCATTAATAGCTTGGATAATGAAGTGTAGAGTGTGCTTATAAAATTTGTGGATGACAGCAAGCTGGCAAAAGGCAACAATGAGTCCTGTGGCACCTTAAAGTCTAACAGATGTATTGGACCATAAGCTTTCATGGGTGAGGTTGGAGGGCAGGATTAGAATTCACAACAACCTTGACATATTGAAGAATTGGTCTGAATTCAACAAGATGATATTCAATAAAAATAAGTGCCAAGTACTTCACTTAGGAACCCTAACCCTAGCCTTAACCCTAAACTGCAGAATAACTGGGTAGATGGTAATACTGGTGAAAAGGATCTGGGGATTATAGTGGCTCACAAACTGAATATGAGTCAACTATTTGATGCACTTGCCAAAACGGCTAATATTCTGGGGCATGTTAACAGGAATGTTGTATTGTAAGTCATGAGAGGTAACTCTTCCGGTCTACTCGGCATTGGTGAGGCCCCAGCTAGAGTATTTGTCCAGTTTTCAGTGCCACACTGTAAGAAACATGTAGACAAATTGGAAAGAGTCCAGAGAAGAATAACAAAAATAATGAAAGGTTAAAAAAAATAATAATAATTGGAGATATACCTATCTCCTAGAACTGGAAGGGACCTCGAAAGGTCATCGAGTCCAGCCCTCTGCCTTCACTTGCAGGACCAAGTACTGATTTTTGCCCCAGATCCTTAAGAGGCCCCGTCAAGGATTGAACTCAGAAAATGTGAACTGTAAGGAAAGGTTAACAAAACTGGACATGCTTAGTCTTGAGGAGATAGGGACCTGTTAGTCTTCAAGTATGTTAAAGATTAATATAAAGACAACTGTGATCAATAGTTCTCCATGTCCACTGAAGGTAGGAGAAGGGTTAATCTGAAGCAAGGGACATATAGGTTAGATATTAGGAAAAAAATTCTAGATAGTTAAGGACTGAAATATGTAACCAAATGAGGTTGGAGAATCCTCTTCATTGGAGGTTTTTAAGAACACTTGTCAGGTGTGATCTAGCCTCAGCATGGGAGAATGGAATAGATGACCTCTCAAGGTCCTATCCAGCCCCACATTTCTATGATTCTCTTTCATATAATAGGAATATTGTGAGGGATTTACTCTTCCTTTAAGCAATCCAAATTTGAGGGTCTAAAGAAGCTGAAAGATTCCTTTAAGAATACATCTTATCTGTTTCTTTTTATTAAGTGATTTCCAATAATGTAACATAGAATGCACTATGAGGCTTCAGTTACACTGTCAAGTGTTAAGTGCTATAGAAGAGTAGTCACCTCGCTCCGTCCCTGAAGGGGTTAAACCAGCTCAGGGAAGGGGCTGAGGCTGCACAAGGGCTGCTGCTGGGGTAGGCTGCAAGCCTGGACTGAAAGGGGAAACAGCCACAGCCCTGCCCCAATCAGGGCCCAGCTGGCCCCCAGGGCTGGCTCCAGGGGTTTTGCTGCCTCAACCAGCCAAAAAAAAAAAAAAAAAAAAA
>NW_027425461.1:0-6787 GCF_003597395.2 Chelonoidis abingdonii
CTGTCTGCCTTAATTGGTTCTAGCAGGTTCCTGATTACTCTAGTGCAGCCCCTGCTCTGGTCACTCAGGGAACAGATGCCTGCTTCTCATGTGGCCAGCGGCTCTCCATTCTACCGCTCTGCTTTAGAGGTAGGAGGGAGAGGGCTGCTGCTGCTGCTGCTGTTTCTGCTGGGTACTGGGCTCTCGCTGCTGCTGCTGCTGTTTCTGCTGCTGTTCCTGCTCTGGCTGCTCCCCTGGCTGGGCTAGACACCACTACCCACCCCCTTTCTCTGCTAGCTGCTTGCTGGTTGGCTAGTAGATCCCCCTCCCCCCTTGGTTGTTGCTGTTACTCCACCTACAGCCCCTTCGGGGGGGGGAGGCTGCTGGCCTGCTCCCCAGAGGAGGGGAGTGAGGGACCCCAGCTCTTGTTGCTGAGGACACCATCTGAGTGGAGTCCCTCCTGCCTAGACACCAGACCACCTCCACCTGGAGCTGCTGGAGCTACTGTGGCTGTTGCTGGGGAGCTGTTGGAGCCCCGATGAGCAGGAGGAGAAGAAGGAGAAGAGAATTGCCTGCTACTGGGAGACCGCGTGAAGACCACTGTGGAGGGGGCTTTTCTGGACTGAGTAATTTTCAAACTGTGCTTTTGTGGTGGGGGTTTGGACTGTGTCTGTTGGGACACCGGGGATGTGGCATGGAGCCTGCCCCCGGTCCATCCGTGTTGCCCTTTGCCCCCACCATCATTGTTACCCCCTCTACCAGCCCCACTGGCCGTTCTTCTGCTTCGGCCTCCTGCCTCTGGGACTGAGCTGCTCGCCTGGCTCACCACACCCATTTCCATCATTTGGACCTGCAGCAGCAGCATCTCACCATTGACTATTTGCACAAGTGCCCATGGTCATACCCACCTCCACACCCTGGACTGGCCCCTTTCCTTTGCCTTATTTGTCTGCCCCACCCATTTCCCTCTGCGGCCCTTATTGTCCTGCCTCAGCCCTGCAGCTAACCCCGTGGGCCCTCACCCTATTTCCAGCTCGCTCTTTTTCCCCCCAACCCTGTGATTCCCCCAGCCCTGATTGGCCCCTCCCCTTGTGCGCCCATGCCCCCTCCCACGTGCTTGTGCCCTTCCCCTATTTGAGTTTTGCCCTTGTTCACTGCATCCTGCCATTCCATTATCCCCCCGATCCCCTAGTGCAGCTAGAGGAGCCGGAATTCCCCTCTGAGTCGGTGACTGACACCCTCCCGCCCCTAAGTCCTTAGTTGCTCCCCACAACTGTTTAGCCCTCCCTTTCTGGTACCCTCCTCCCTGCCTGCAGCCTAGCGGGGAGGGGCGGTCGCCTCCTCTCCTTCCCCTTCCTTCACTGTTTATCCCCCTCCCTGCTCTCGTTATGGCGGGAGACACGGCAGGGGAGACCCCTCGCGATGCTCCCATCGCCCCTCCTCCACCTGTCCCCGTGTCCATTTCCCAAGCCTCTACCTCGACCGCTGCTGCTGATCCACCTACCACCGCCCCTGCTGGGGCACCAGCGGCAGTGAATACCGGGGAGACCTCCGCTGCTGCCACGTCCCTCACCCCTTCCAATTCGAGAGGAACCCCCACAGCCGGTGGGAAATGTCAAGGTGGGAAGAAAGGTAAAGACCCTGCTAGAAAGACCAGGCCCTCCATGGCAGAGACTGCCCCTGCTACCACAGCCCTGCTACTGGCCGCAGCATCCCTCCCTGCTACTCCCTTCACCGGCTCCACGGGTGTCCCTCCCCAGGCCCCCAGGGCGTATGCCCAGGTGGCAGTGGCCCCCCTGCCTGCTGCTGCTCCTCCGACCGCCGCTTCCACTACCATCTACAGTGGCCGGGGCCCCTTCCTCACCTTGACCAGGAAGCATGGTGTCCGTTGCCTCCTGGTGCCTGCCTCGCCCCACGTGGAGACCTTCGTGCGGGTGTTGGCGAGGGTGGTGGGGCCCGTGGCCATCGTGGCAGCCTCCAAAATGTACGGGAGGGTGGTCTTCTTCCTCGCATCGGAGACCGCCGCCCAGGAGGCAGGAGAGACGGGCCTGGTAGTGGGGGGGGTGTTCATCCCCCTGGAGCCATTGGAAGACCTGGGGGTCCCTTGATCCTGACTTCTGTCCCTCCCTTCCTGCCCAATGCCGCCCTGTTGCCTGCCCTTTCTGCCATGGGGCGCCCCATCTCCGTCATCAGCCCTCTCCCTTGGGCTGCAAGGACCCCGCCCTCTGTCACGTCCTCTCGTTCCGCCGGCAAGTGCAGCTTCAACTCTGCGCCGCCGGCGGCGCGTGGCAGAGAGGCGCTCGAGGGGTCCTTTCTGGTCCCCTACCAGGGAGCCCACTACCAGGTGCATTATTCAACGGGGAGGCCCAGGTGCTACCTCTGCGGGCGATGGGCATGTCCAGAGGGACTGCCTCTGCCCAGCATGGAGGAGCGTCTGGGACCCCGAGCCCCGGCAAATCTGGCGCCGGCCGCCCTGTCATCACCGGCTCGACCCCTGGGCTGCCCAGCACCCAGAAGCTGCCCCTCCTCCTCCTTCTCTGTCCTACCGCTGTGGAGTGAGGGTGTGCAGCAGAGATACTGCCGGGCGTGGGAGAGAGGCTCGCCCCAGGGGAATCCTCCCTCATTTCCTGCTCTGTCCCACCACTTGCCCTCCCAGTGGTCCTGAGCCATTGCCCTTGCCCCTTCGACCCGAACCTCTGTTAGCCAGCCCCCGGATGATGCCATGGAGGGCTGGTCCTTAGTGCAGGGGAAGTCGGGGCAAGCGGAAGGCTCGAGTCTCATTACATCCTTCAGATTCTGGAGGCCCCCCGGAAGAGCAGGAAGGGGGGCACCGATGCGAGTCTTCCGCCTTGCCCCCTGATGACTCCCGTTCTGTGGTGCTGGCTGGGGACATCGTGGCAGCACCGGAAGGTACATGTCCCCTCCTCTGGTCCCTCCCCATGGAAGCCCCCTGAGGAGCCTCTCTAGCCCCATTACCCACTCGAAGCCTCTGCGAGGCCGAGGTGGGCGTGTCGCCTCGGGTGCTGGCTGAGGACCCTGGGGTGGTGGATGGTGATCTCCCTTCCATCTATGAGGAGATCGAGGCCCTGGGTCTGACCCCCGTCACGCCAGGGGGAGGATGACCCTCTGCCAGCGGGCCTCAATCTGAGCGACCTCACCCCATTTCCCTTTCCCTTCCCTTCCCACCTTCTGCTCCCAACCTCTGAGGGTCCCCTGATCTTCCATCAACCCAGCTTGCGGTGCACCCTGCTGGTGGCCACCCTGCTTATGAGGCGACGGCCAGTGGCCCCACTGCCGGGACCCAGTTCCCAGGGGATGTCACTCTTGGGTGTGGAGCATCCGACCTCCTTCCCGGGCAGGGACCCCGTTGACGACCATCCATCTCTGAGTGCCGGGGCTGCCACACGAGCCATAGTGGCTGAGCCCAGCATCTTTGGGGGTCTCCTTCCTAATCCCCAGATCCTTGAGCCTAACCAAGAGGGGCCACCTTCCAGCGGCCCGACTACTGGGGCTCAGGATCCTGCCTCAGCCCTTATCCTCGATTCTCTCCCTGACCCCCACCCTATTCCTGTCCCCTGCCCTATCCCTGATGACAGCCTTGTCCTTGTCCCCTCCACTTCCCGTGATGCTAGTGACGCCCCTGGAAATACCCCCCAGGGAGCGGCTTTAGTAGTTTTTCCTTGTCCTGACCCACCAGGGGCTGCTGTTCTCCTTCCACCGCCCCGTTGAACCAGAGAACAGGGCAGATTGCATGGCATCAGCCCATCGGACACCACGTCGGGGGTCTGCCCCCTGCCTGCCCGCCTTGATGGGCCACGGGGCTGTGATGGGGGCCATATTGGGAGACAGTCATAGATCAGTGACCCTCCCATGCACTGAGGGAGGAGCTGCGGGAGTGCCTTGAGGACGTCCATGGCTCCCGTAACAAAGTTCAACTTGTGCTTCAGCGGTGGGGGGATTTCCATCAGATCCTCTGGGCTGCGAGTGCCCTCGTGGGGGAGGGTAAGAGGACCAGGAAGCAGGTCACCGCGGTCTACCAGCAGGTCCGCCTCTTCTGCGACTCTTTACTCACCTAAGGGGTAGGTTACGGATTGCTGCATGACCCTCCTCATGGCGCCGATCATCTTTGCCACATTAAACACTCGGGGCCGTAGGATGGGTCTCCGCAGGAGCCAGGTGCTCTCCTTCCTCTGGGAGTGGGGGTACTCTGTGGTTTTCCTGCAGGAGACCCGTATGGATTCGGCCGCTGAAGCTAGCTGGTGGCTGGAATGGGGGAACAGGGTCTACTTTAGCCACCTCTCAGTTCACATGGCTGGAGTAGCGACCCTGTTCTCCCCCAACCTACGGCCCGAGGTGCTGGGGGTCATCGAGGCTGTGCCGGGCCACCTGCTGCACCTCCAGGTCCACATGGAGGGGCTTGTGGTTAATCTCGTCAATGTCTATGCCCCGACATCAGGCCCGGAGAGGTTGCGTTTTTATCAGCAGGAGTCTGCCTTCCTCGGCTCCCTGGATCCTCGTGAATGCCTGGTCCTGGGAAGGGACTTTAACACCACCCTCGAGGAACGAGACCGCTTGGGGACCGAGCAGTGCCTGGCCACCACGGACGTCCTCCGGGAGATCGTCGAACGACACTCCCTGGTGGACGTCTGGCACAACCACCACCCGGACGACGTTTCGATGTTCACCTTGGTCCGGGTGGAGGCCCATCGGTTGCGCCACTCCTGGCTGGACCGCATTTACCTGTCGCTTTTCCACCTTTCACGGGCCCACTCCTCCAGCGTTAGGCCGGCCCCCTTTTCAGATCACCACCTTGCCGCCGTGACAGCCTCTCTCTGCGCGGAGAGGCCGGGGCCAGCCTATCGGCACTTTAATAATAGTTTGCTGGAGGATGCGGGCTTCGTGGTGTCCTTCCGGGTGTTTTGGCTGGCCTGGCAAGGCCAAGGTGTTCTGGCTGGCCTTTCCCCCCTCGGCGCGGTGGTGGTGGGATTTTGGGAAGGTGCACGCCCGGCTCTTCTGCCATGACTACACCCAGGGCGCCAGCCGACGGAGGGATGCGGTGATAGGGCAGTTGAAATGGGAGGTCTTGGATCTGGAGAGGCGTCTGGCCGCCAGCCCCGAGGATCCATCCCTCTGCGGAGCGTGCTGGGAGAAGCAGGAGGAGCTCCGGGCCCTCAAAGACCATCAGGCCTGAGGTGCTTTAGTTTGATCCCTCATCCACCTCCTTCGGGAGATGGATCGCAACTCCCTCTTCTTCTATGCCCTGGAGAAAAGGAGGGGGGCCAAGAAGCATGTCACCTGCCTCCTGGCGGAGGACAGCACCCCCCTCATGGATCCGGCGGAGATGTGCGAGAGGGCCAGGGTCTTCTACGTGACTCTTTTCTCCCCGGATCCAACCGATCTTAATGCTTGCAGAGTGCTATGGGACGGATTCCCAACGGTCAGCACGGGTGACATGGACTGGCTAGAGCTGCCTCTCACTCTGGCCGAGCTCACGTAAGCCCTCCGTCGCATGCCCACCAATAAATCTCCGGGCATGGATGGCCTGACCGTGGAATTCTACCACGTGTTCTGAGATGTCCTCGGCCCAGACCTGGTCACCATCTGGGCCAAGTCTTTGTGGAGCAGGGTCCTCCCTCTCTCGTGCAGGTGAGCCATACTCGCCTTATTGCTGAAGAGGGGGGACCTCTGCGACTTAGGGAATTGGCATCCCGTCTCGCTCCTCAGCACGGACTACAAAATTGTTGCGAAGGCCATCTCGATGCGGCTAGGGTCTGTGCTGGCGGACATGTTCCATCAAGACCAGACTTACACCGTCCCAGGCCGCACGACCTTAAATAACTTGTATCTGGTCCGGGACCTTCTGGAATTAGGGTGTAGGGATGGTCTGTCGTTCGCCCTCTTGTCCCTGGATCAGGAGAAGGCTTTCGACAGGGTGGATCACGGGTATCTCCTGAGCACTCTGTGAGCGTTCGGCTTTGGACCCTGCTTTGTGGGTTTTCTCCAGGTGCTGTACGCTTCTGCGGAGTGTCTGGTCAGGCTCAACTGGACCCTGACCGAGCCAGTCAGCTTCGGGCGGGGAGTACGGCAGGGGTGCCCCCTCTCAGGCCAGCTGTATGCTCTGGCAATCAAGCCCTTCCTCTGTCTCCTCTGCAAGAGGTATACAGGGTTGGTGCTTCAGAAGCTGGAGCTGCGGCTGGTCCTGTCGGCATACGCTGATGATGTGCTCCTCATGGTCCGGGCGACTTGGTGCAGGTGGAGGCTTGCCAGGCTGTGTACTCGGTGGCCTCCTCCTCCCGGGTCAACTGGGTCAAGAGCTCTGGCCTAGTGGTCGGGGATGGGTGACAGGTGAGCTCCCTCCCACCCAGGCTTCAGGCCATCCGGTGGAGCGCGGGTCCACTGCTCTATCTCGGCGTTTACCTTTCTGCCATGCAACTGTCTCTGCCGGAGAACTGGCACAGTTTGGAGGGCAGGGTGATGGAGTGGCTCCAGAAATGGACAGGACTACTCCAGTGCCTCTCCCTTCGGGGGAGGGCACTGGTGCTTAATCAACTGATCCTGTCCATGCTCTGGTATCAGCTCAACACCCTGGTCCCAAGGCCTCGGATTTCCTGGCCAACCTCCGGACGGCAATTCTGGAGTTCTTTTGGCCAGGGACGCACTGGGTCTCTACAGGGGTTCTCCACCTGCCCCTGGAGGAGTGGGGGCAGGGCCTGAAGTGCCTACGCACTCAGGTCTGTGTCTTCCGCCTCCAGGCCCTGCAGAGGATCCTGTATGGTGCAGGTAGTCCGGCGTGGAGCGTATTGGCGCA
>NW_027425462.1:0-1499 GCF_003597395.2 Chelonoidis abingdonii
CCCCCCCCGAGACACCCCCTCCAGCTTGGGCCCCAGGGTCTGGCTGTAGAAACTTCGTGTGAGACAGGGGCTCCCTCGGGGATTCTCTGTGGGGGTGAAAGCTGGTGCCATCCTCTGGTGGTGTCAGCTGGAGGAATGAGGGGGACAGGCGGTTGGGGGAAGAAAGAAAAAGACCAAAAAGAGGGGGAAATTGGGAAAGAGAAAAAGGAAAAAAGAAAGTGGAAAAAGTTTAGAAAGGAAGAGAAAAAGAAAGCAAAAGATGGGAAAGAATGAGAAAGAAGGAAGGAAAAATATGAGAGAAAATAGGAAAAAGAGAGAGCAAATAATAAAAAAACTGGATAGAAAGCAAGAAAGAGGAAATTGAAAGGAAAGAAAGAGGAAAACTGAGAAGGAAAGAAAGAAAACGAAGCAAAATAAACAGTGGGATAAGTGGAACCAGCTGGGGAGATTTAAACCCTTTGTAACTAATAAAATGCATCGCCTGTAATTTGGCATTGCCATGGTTTTTGACTGTCTCCCAGGAACAGCTGACGTTACAGGTTGTGCACACTGGAAATCAAGAGGGAATGTGAACGCAACCACCCTACTTATGCGCTGGTTAGGAATTGAATTTGCAGGTGCAGAAATTCTCCCACTGGGCCACCAATTCTCCCTTAGCAAAGCCGGGCCACCCCATCTGCAGAGGAACCCAGCTCAGATGCATTCATTGCAAACCACCTTCTTTGCAAAGCTTCATCACCATCCCAGCGTCCACCTGAGCTCCCTTCTGCTGGGGGTAAGCCCAAAACTACCAGCCCAGGTGTTCCCTTCTTCTCCCAAAGGAGACGAGGGCTTCCCCGCTCCAGAGAAAAGCTATTTGGGGGATTCCCACTGGATTGGGGACGCTAGTGTCGCTGATATCATCTGGGCTGAGGTTGGGTGAACCAGAGGGAGGTGGATGGTCACCCGTGTGGCCTACCCATGGGGGAAGGGGGAAGAAAGATATTAGGCCTGTTAGATCTTTCTGTGTGTTTCTCGCTGGTTGGGAGTGGTGAGGGACAGAAACGGGGGCCAGGGAGGCAAAGAGCCTTGACGGAAATCACCCAGACCCCCCCGTCCCTACCCCTCACAATGATGATGAGAATAATAAGAGAACATAGCTGTAGCAGCCAGCTGAGAAGCCCAGAGAAATGGGAGTCTTGCGGGTACGTGGGAGGCCCCAGGCCTGCATCACGCAGAAAGACAGCCAGACGGGAAACCAGGCCGGGATGAGACGGACAGACTTAGCCTCCTTGTGTAATGAAAATCAGGACGCATGGCACAAAGTTGGCTGCATCATGGACGATTGCCGAACGTACGGTCATCCTAGAGGTGGGTGACCACCGTTCCTATGGCTAGCCCCTGGGCTCTGGGCTGGATAGATGGAGGGTGTTTATGGGAATGGAAGCATGGATGGATGGATGAAGGGGGGGGAACGGGGATGGATAGATGGAGGATGTTTATGGGAATGGGTGCATGGA
>NW_027425462.1:5595-7753 GCF_003597395.2 Chelonoidis abingdonii
TGCAGCTGTTACAGGAGGCACTATAGACAGCTGCAATCCACAGGGCCCTGGGCTGAAACCCAGAGTAGAGGGCGGGCCCAGGTTCCCCCCAAACCTTCCAACTCCTGATCAGACACAGGAGGAGTTGACCAAGACTATGGGGAAGATCACTGAGGTGAGCAAATCTGCCAAGAAGCGCAGGACCCACCAGAGTAGAGGAGGAACTTTGTCACAGTATCCAACATAGAACTTCCAAACAGATGTGCAGGGGCAAGGGGCAACTACAGCCTCAAAACTTGTCAGGAGAAGCTGTTCCCACTGTCTGTACAAGGCAATCAATAGACACCAGCTAACCTACATTGATTCATTAGAGGGGCCATGCTATGCACGACAGGCAAATTAAAAACATTCCCTGGGCACTAGTTTGTAGCTGTTTGGCACTGAGTAGTAACATGTGCCTACCTTACACAAGAAAAAAAACTAAGGCACAGGACAGACAAGGAATAGGAGAAACGGGAACAAATTAGTCACACAGATGCTTCTGAGCCTGGTTCTATTCCCACAATCGTTCTTTTTTTATGAGAAACTTCTGTAGTATTTAACAGAAAATGATATTTTTCTGTATCTTCTTTAGATCCAATAGAATCATATCCATGTTATAGAATTCTATATGATGGTTGAAAAAATCTACAGAACAGGGGTCGTCAACCTTCAGCACATGGTCCATCGGGATAATCTGCTGGTGGGCCATCAGACAATTTGTTCACTCTGACTGTCCACAGCCATGTCCCCTCGCAGCTCCCAGTGGCGGCGGTTTGCCATTCCTGGCCAATGGAAGCTTTGGGAAGTGGCAGCCAGCATGTCCCTGAGGCCTGCAACTCCCGTTGTCCAGGAACAGTGAATCACAAAATGGCCTGCCAATGGTCAGTGTAAAGAAAATGTCTCACGGTCCACCAGCGGATTACCCTGATGGGCCATGTGCTGAAGGTTGCCAACCCCTGCTATAGCAGGAATATAGCAGGGACAAAAGACATATCTGACTTCAAGACTAAGTTTGATAAGTTTATGATGGGATAGCCTAATTTTGGCAATTAATTGATCTTTGACTATTATCAGTAAATATGCCCAATGGCCTGCGATGGGATGTTAGACGGGGTGGGATCTGAGTTACTACAGGGAATTCTTTCCTGGGTATCTGGCTGGTGAGTCTTGCCCACATGCTCAGGGTTTAGCTGATTGCCATACTTGGGGTCGGGATTTGAGGACTTCAGTAGCTCAGACATAGTGTTGGAGGTTATTACAGGAGTGGGTGGGTGAGATTCTGTGGCCTGCGCTGTGTAGGCGGTCAGACTATACGATCATAATGGTCTCTTCTGACCTTAAAGTCTATGCCTCTATGTCTATGAATATTATTCTCTATTCAATTCTACAGATTTTAAGAGTCACTCTGAGGGAGCACCAACCTTTTCCTGTCTACCTAGCCAGTGCATCTGAGTTGAGAGCGCTCGCCAAAGCAGTCACAATGGAGCACTCTGGGATAGCTCTCAGGGGCAAATACTGTCGAATTGCATCCACATTACCCCAAATTCGACCCGGCAAGGCCAATTTCAGTGCTAATCCCCTCGTTGGGGGTGGAGTAAAGAAATAAATTTTAGAGCCCTTTAAGTCAGAAAAAAAATGGCTTCGTTGTGTGGACTGATGCAGGGCTAAATTGAGGTAACGCTGCTAAATTTGACCAGAAACCATAGTGTAGACCAGTCCTGAGAAAACCTTTAAAAATTGTAGAGATCCCTGAAGGTTCATTCCGTATTTCATACTTTGATTGTAAAGTGTTTGAGGCAAGCATAGTCTTTTTATTCTGTGTTTGTACAGTGCCTAGCGAATGGAGTCTTTGGCCTGGAGCCTCAAACCCACGGGATGTAAGTTTCTAAGTATCTTTGTGGATCTGGGCCTTGGTCCATAAGTAGGGCTTCTAAGTGCTAGATATTACAAATAAATAATAATAATTCTATAGAACAGTTCATGAGGTATGGATTGAAACTAACTGACTCATCAGGTGCACCCTTTACCACACCCCCTGCCCTTACAAATTTTTAGTTCCTGCAATGGATTTCAAAAATGCCACTTTTGCCACTAGGGATTTCAGCTATACAGACTCATAGACTTTAAGGTCAGAAGG
>NW_027425463.1:0-2092 GCF_003597395.2 Chelonoidis abingdonii
ATTTGCAATACAAAACCCCCAGCCTTATCCAGGGGTGAATTTACAACATCATTATCCTCAGCAGGGTTAAAACATGGTTCTGTCTTGTAAATAGCTGGGACCTAATCATCATTTAAACATGCTTCCATTGCATGCCACAATCGTGGACTGCACATTTCAGAGACAGTAGAAATACCGTTAGTTATTGTTTATGATGTACAAGAGAATCAGTTTGAAGCTGCATCTGCAGTGTGGCTGTTTTCACAGGGTAGGCTGATATCCTTCACACACACACACACCACCTCCAGGTCTAAAGATGTAGAGGCATTAGCGCCAAATTCTGCTCTCGATGACCATCATAGGGTGGCTGGCCCCATTAATGGGAAATGGGGCCTAAGCCCACTTGTGACAAGATCCACTCACCTCCCCAGGTGGGTAATAAGTAATGAGACCATGTGATTAATTCACACTAAGTAGCCAGGGAAGAGATAAGGGAGGAAAGGACAGGGCTAGGAGTGCCACATAGGACAGAAGTCTGAGAAGATACAACTGTGCTGAGGAAGCAACTGCAGATGTGTGCTGTAAGGAGCAAGACTAACTCCTGCAGCAAGGAAGGGACTTGAGCCCAGCCGTGGGAGGGGAACTGAGAAGAGAGGACAGTAGGTGAACTCCGAAGGGAAGAGAAATCTTCAAGAAGGAGTGGCTGTGCCCAGCTTGGCAGTGAGGTGGAAAATATATTGCTTGTGTTCTGTTTCTGAAAGACTCTGGATAAGTTTTGATTAACTGGACCCCAGCAAGGGGAATGTTTCAAGTATTTAGACTGTGTGGGGTGCTATTAAGGGGCTCTGAGCAGAAGAGGAAACTGAGGCAGGTGCTGCAGACATCCCCAGGCTGTGAGGAGATGCTTGGGAGATGGCTGACCCTGTTACAGTGGCATTCATGCAATTTCTTTGGAGCCAGTGGTGGTGTTATATGGGTGTAACTATCAGTATTCTATTGCTGGAGGATAGAAAGTGAAAGTAAATACAGTGTCCCCTTTCTTCACTGTCGGTACCTTTATGGCTAGTTGGCAAGACTGCCTACAGTGTGTTTAGTTTATTAAATCAGAAAAAAATTAGTTCTCTGGACAGGGTGGATTTTGTTTGTGTCTTTTATTGTTGTCTTTTCAATGTAGCTGAAGTGCTCTCCCCGTGGTTTGCCCTAATCTGTGAGCATTTAAGATGACACTTCATCCTTGCTGGAGATGACCCAGGCAGTTTTTGAGAGAGTAATTACGCTCTTTGATCTGAACTAATGATAGTGGGAAATTAAATTCTAGAGGCTTCCTCCCATTCCCTCTTCCATGTGGGATTACTGGCAGAGTGTCTAAAGCAACTGCTTGGAGCTCAGCTGTGCGTTCTGGATGGCTGTGGAGGCACTGCACAAACAAAAGTCTAGGAGGAAGCTCAAATAAGAAAACAACTTGGAAAGGAAACAACTTGATGCTTTACCTTTGAAATCCTTAATGCAAAGGCTGATACTTGATTTCCTGGTCAGTGACAAGACTTAAAGGGACAGCAGCCTTTCTATTCTGTTTCGTACAATAAAATATTGTCCTTAAAACTGAGACTGAGGATAAGGTGTGAGGGGCAAAGAAGAGGTATTTTCCACTCTGGGCTCGCACCTCTAGCAACGTGACTTATTTCAAGCATGTGTGCCATTGGCTGGTGGTATTTTGGAAGTGGGTGAGAGGTATTAGCTGTGGCCTGGTTGTGCCAATGTGTTTACATTAAGCCAAATCCTGAATTCCTTCCTTGGTTTTTACTGAGACCCAATCCCCACTGAGTTTTGTAAGAATTTTGATAGAGTAAAGGCCAAAAGAAGACTTCAGGACTTGGTCTATTACTAGGAATCTGTCTCTATGGGTTGAGTCCTGCAGCTTTTCTGCACCTGAGTTTCCACTGATTCCAAAGGGGTCCCATCCATGAATTGTATGGAATCATGTCCTAAGAAAATGGCCTCCTTTTCTACTACACTTCTGAAATGAGCAATCCGGAGACTCCCCACATGTGTTGAGCTGGCTTTGAGATAGTAACAATCCTCTGCCTAAGGAACAGTTATTTATATAGCACTT
>NW_027425463.1:4290-5506 GCF_003597395.2 Chelonoidis abingdonii
AGCTCATGCTCCAATATGTCTGTTAGTCTATAAGGTGCCACAGGACTCTTTGCTGCTTTTACAGATCCAGACTAACACAGCTACCCCTCTGATACAAAAAACCTGTGGTAGTTTGGCAGAGTCCTTCTGGGATTATTCTTTCCTTGTATTGTCTATCCTAAACAAAGTGTCATCTGCAAATATTCCCAACTCTCTCTTTTCTCCATCTCAGTTAACTCATAAATATGTTGAAGAATATCAGTCCTCTGTTTGGTAAAACATGAAGAATAATGGATTAATATTTGCAGTGTCTGTAGAGGTGAAGAAGAAAAGAATGCATGCATTCCTTAATTCATAGAGGGACAAACTATTGGGACCACAGATGATTCATATCATCCACATCTCACTAGAGAGAAGTTACTAAAACTATCTTTGTAGCCTATCAAGGTTTTCATTGTTGCTCCATATCTCTTGTTTCAATGACACAAGGAATGAAGAGTGTGTGACTTATAAATTTATGATATGGAAGCAGTGGTGAATACAGTGAGTACATTTATTTGGAACAGGAACTGTCTCTGTGCAGGACAGGATTAATGAGATTGGAGACCTCAGGCTAATGTTTTTCAGATGTCCTCTTTTCCTAAACATGGTATTAATGAAAACAAAAAAGTACCCAGCTTATGACCATCAACAAGTTATGTATATTACTGAATAAATGTAAAAAGAATATTGATGACAAGTTATATACTTACTGTATAAACATAAAACCTTGAGTCAAATGAAATGCTGCATATTTAAACTTGCATCTTGCAAGCTTTAATTGCCACAGATTCAGTTACTGTCACCTCAAATGAGAGTGTATGGAGTAAATCCCATTCACCTGACATGATAGCAAGACTGGAAGATAGCTAACGTAATGCCAATATTTAAAAAGGGCTCTAGAAGTGATCCCGGCAATTACAGACTGGTAAGTCTAACGTCAGTACTGGGCAAATTAGTTGAAACAATAGTAAGGAATAAAATTGTCAAACACATAGAACATAAATTGTTGGGCAAAAGTCAGCATGGTTTCTGTAAAGGGAAATTATGTTTTACTAATATATTAGAGTTCTTTGAAGGGGTCAACAAACATGTGGACAAGGGGGATCCAATGGAGATAGTATACTTAGATTTTCAGAAAGCCTTTGACAAGGTCCCTCACCAAAGGCTCTTAGTAAATTAAGTTGTCATGGGATAA
>NW_027425464.1:0-1878 GCF_003597395.2 Chelonoidis abingdonii
TCATTCAAGGGACTTCCGAGACACAAGTCACCCGTCATGTGGGCATCGTCAAGGACCTCTTCAGGCAACTAGGCCTGATGATCAATATAGAAAAATCCACTCTGGTTCCCACTCAGAGAATAGACTTCATTGGGGCCATCCTGGACTCCACTCTAGCCAGAGCCTGCTTACCACAGCTCTGGTTTCAGGTGATGGTATCAATTATCCAAAGCCTGCAAAACTTCCCGACAACTTCGACTCACACTTGTCTCGGCCTCCTAGGTCACATGGCGGCCTGAACATTCGTGACCAAACATGCCAGACTACGCCTCCATCCCCTTCAAGCTTGGCTCAACTCGGTATACCACCCAGGCAGAGACAGCATAGACATGATCCTCACGATCCCCCTGAGCATCATAAACTCCCTGAATTGGTGGCTGTCGCCCGCCCTGGTCTGCTCAGGGATGTCTTTCCACCCGCCTCAACCTTCAATGGCCCTGACCACGGACGCGTCATCTCTGGGTTGGGGAGCCCACCTCGAGGATCTCCACACTCAAGGCCTTTGGTCAGCTCAAGAACTAACCTTGCACATCAATGTACGGGAGCTGAGGGCAGTCTGCCTCGTGTGCCGGGCGTTTCAAGAGCATATACAAGGCCATTGTGTCTCAGTGTTCACAGACAACACAACTGCCATGTTTTACATAAACAAGCAGGGCAGCACACGTTCCTCCCCCTTTGTCAGGAAGCCATCCAGCTCTGGGACTTTTGCATAGCCCACTCAATTGACCTGGTAGCGTCTTTTCTCCCAGGGGTTCAGAACACTTTAGCGGATCACCTCAGCAGATCCTTCCTGTCTCACGAGTGGTCGATTTGTCCGGACGTTATCCATTCTGTTTTCCAGAAGTGGGGTTCTCCCCGTAGACCTCTTTGCCTCCCGTGAGAACAGGAAATGCCATGTGTTCTGCTCCTTCCAGGGTCACTCCCCAGGCTCCCTATCAGATACATTCCTGATACGGTGGATGAGCTATCTGCTTTACACCTTTCCACCATTCCCGCTGGTCCACAGGGTCCTGCTCAAGCTCTGTAGAGACAGAGCCACTTGATCTTGATCGCTCCAGCGTGGCCGAGGCAACACTGGTACACCATGTTGCTCGACCTCTCTCTGGCCAACCCAGTGCCCCTAACTCTTTGGCCGGATCTCCTAACTCAGGACCGCAGCAGGCTTCACCACCCAGACCTGCAGTCTCTTAACCTTATAGCATGGTTGATGCATGGTTAAGCCAGTCCAAGTTACGCTGCTCTGCCTCAGTACAACAAGTACTCCTAGGTAGCCGGAAATCTTCCGCTAGGTTAACGTATCTGGCCAAGTGGAGGCATTTCTCCTGCTGGTGCAAGCAGTGTGACGCTGTTCCTACCAAGGCACCAGTTCCTACCATCTTGGACTACCTCTGGTCCCTAAAACAACACAGCCTAGCGGTTTCATCAATAAAGGTGCACTTGGCGGCCATCTCTGCCTTCCACCCAGGGGATAACGGCCGCTCGGTCTTCTCTCACTCCATCGTTTCTTCTCCCACTCAAGGGCTTGGAACGTTTATACCCACAGGTCCGCGCCCCGCCCCAACCTGGCACCTCAACCTAGTTCTAGCCAAACTTATGGTTCCTCCCTTTGAGCCGCTGGCAACCTGCTCGCTGCTGTACCTGTCCTGGAAGACAGCATTCCTCGTAGCTATTACATCAGCAAGACGAATCTCTGAACTTCGGGCTCTCACAGTCGACCCCCATATACAGTGTTTCACAAGGACAAGGTACAGCTGCGACCACATCCGGCCTTCCTCCCTAAAGTGGTATCGGCCTTCCATATCAATCAAGATATCTTCCTTCCGGTCTTCTTCCCGAAGC
>NW_027425464.1:1903-9981 GCF_003597395.2 Chelonoidis abingdonii
TTAAATACAAGCTGGAATGGGCTGTTTAGCATAAGCATAAAGTAAGGGCTCATAAACACCTCTCCAGTTCATTAGGAAGTAACAAAAACAAAAGAGTGTGTGTGTGTTGGGGGTTGGGGGTGTTTGAAAGTTTGGGCTGGCCTACACTGTTTTGAGAGTTGCAGCTTTGGTGGCAGGTTTACAGCACTGCAACTTCTCACTGTCCACACTTGCAGGGCACATACAGCGCTGCATCTCCTTAGGCTGCAGCGCTGGTTGTACTTCCTTGCTCTGCCGGGGTATAACGGATTGGCAGCGCTGGTGATGCAGTGCTGCTCCGCCAATGTGGCCACCAAAAGTGTTTGTAATTGGGCCTCCAAGGTATTTGGAGGTATCCAGAATGCCTGTTTCAGTCACTCCCAAGAGCGCTGCAAATGCTCAAATGTAGGCCAACACTGCAGTGACTTGGTGGCTTGTCGTTGTCGGCCACACTGCAAGCGCTTTCCCTACACAGCTGTACAAGACAGCTGTAACTCCCAGTGCTGTATAGCTGCAATGTAGGCCTCCCTCAGTGTCTAGTCGCTGTTTCAGTCTTTTCTCTTAGGTAGGTGGCATGGTATCAGAAGACTAGAAAAAGAAACTATTTTTTTCTGCTTTAACAGGGCACTGTGTTTGATCTCACTGCCAAACATCAATCCATGGCTTACATACGTTATAGTTCTGGAAAGAGATGTTATAACTTTGAGAAATGGGCCTTTTGGCATCCCAGAACACCTGAACCCATTTAATTCTGCTTGGTTCACCTGTATTTCTAGACAATTTTAAGATCACTTTAAGGCCTATAGGCCAACTCTGCTCTCAGCCATACTGATTGTTACCCAGCTGAAGCCAATAGAGTTTTGCCTGCGTAAAGACCTCAGAATTGGGGCTTTTTGGCAGTGAGAGGTTTTTGGGTTTTTTTAAAGAAGTGCTGCATTGTACCACAAGGAACAGACCATAGTAAGGGACAGAAACCGGGCATGCTTTGTCACTTCAGGGAATATTCCTCCTAAAGAAGAATTTTGGTCCTGCTTCCCTTCTTCTCCTTCAGGTGCTTGAGTGAGAGAGCGTGAGGATTTTCTGTTGGCCTAAACTGACAGTGGATTGGTCACAGAGCTGATTCAGAAAACATTTCCCACAGGCGGAAAACTTTGATAAAACTGGGAAAAAATTTGTTCTTCAAAAATTTCACACAACAAATTCAGAATTTCAGCAAAAAAATCTAAAACTGAAAAAAAAAATCCATTTGGAAATGTTACCACATTGCCTCATGCGAGTGTTAGTTGAGGTGCTTCATACCCCCATGTGCTGGCCACTTCCCTGGCTGGCTTACATCTTCCATGATTCATCACTGTTTCTCCTCCTTTGATCCACCATGGTGTGTCATTAGAAGTCCCATGGCTGTGGTGTATCATGGGAGATATAATCTAGCTGTTTTTTTTTTTTATTTTGTTTATTTTTTTTTTTTTTTTTTTTTTTTTTTCTTTTTTTTCGGGAACCCAACCTATTAGAGCAGAATGGGAGTATGAGGTACCCTGCCAAAATTTCCCAAATGTTGGATTTCCTGATGTTTAGTTTTTTGATAAAAAGTTGAGAAATTCCCGCAGGAAAGCATGTAATGCACTTTATCACCAACAATTGTTGTTTAGTTGAAAACTAAATTTTCTATCAAAAAACGGTTTTGACTGAAATTTGTTGACAGCTCTTAGTGTCTGCCGCAAAATGCCGCGTTTTAGCTGCTTGCTAGATAGTTAATTGCTAACTGCAGAAAAACCTTTTTTAATGTCAGGATTAAGGAACATGAAGATGCAAAATTGGCCTGCCTTAAGAAGGGAATCTCAGCACAGGAGCAGGTTGCTTCTATGGTATAAACAAGCACCATGTTCTGTAGCAGTGGAAGGAAATGGCAGTAGGAAAGGAACAAGGATTGTAAGTACATTTTCATACAAATTCTACCTTTTTGAAACAGAGTAGATTTTTAAATAGACACTTGGGTACACTGACTGAGGAGGTGCGAAGACATGAAGGCTAATGGAGCAGACCTGTCAGTTTCTGAAGTTAGTGGAAGTATATCTAGAAGATTAATAAACATTCAGTTATAATGACGTTAGTGAGAATTGTTTGAAGGAGTAATATCACCCCAGATATTTTTCTATTAATCATGCAGCAGTTTTTGAAAATGTGCTGTGTTTATTATTAGTATAGTTATTTAGCATGCCCACAAAAAATTAAAGAGAGAAAGGAGGTTGAGGTCATATTCTTCTATTTGGGTGAGAGGACAACCTTTCAAGCCACACAGAGCTCTTCTTTAGGTTGGGAAAGGAACTCCCTAGGTCACAGCAAATGAAAGATGGAACAGATTGTTTAGCATATGTTAGTTAGCACATATGCTAGGGGACCATTCAAGTAGAGCTTGGCCATTAAACACTTCTGCAGTCACTAGACAAAAAAATGTGGGGGGGGAGGAAGAGTTTAATTGGTTAGAGATGTTGTTAATAAGCCATAATCAGTGTCTCTGTTCTGTCAATAAGGGAAAGTACTTGTGACACCTAGAGAACTGACAAATTGTATTTGAGCGTAATCTTTGTGGGGCCTAAGCCCCACTTCATTGGATGCATGCAGTGGAAAATACAGTAGGTAACGTATGTAAATACGTAGCGAGAACATTGAAAAAATGGCTGTTGCCTACCAACTGTTAGAGAGTAAATCAATTTTAGATGGGCTATTATCAGCAGGAGAAAAAAAAACTTTGTATTTGATAATCAGGTGGCCCATTTCAACAGCTGACAGAAGATGTGAAACAGTAGGAGAAAAATAGCAAGGGAAATAGTTTTTACTTGTTGTAATGACTCCCAGTTTTTATCAAGCCTAATTTAATGGTCGTTGTCCAGTTTGCAAATTAATTTCAATTCATGCAGTTTCTCATTGGAGTCTGTTTTTGAAGTTTTGTGGGGTATTGTGATTTGCAGGTCTGTAACTTGAGTGACCAGGGAGGTTGAAGTGTTTCTTCCGATGGTTTTGAATGTTATAATCTGACGTCTGATTTTGTGTCCATTTATTCTTTTTCATAGCAGACTGTCCGGTTGGCCAATGCACATGGCAGAGGGGCATTGCTTGGCACATGATGGCTATGTCCCATTGCGTAGATGTGCAGGTGAACAAGTCTCTGATAGTGTGGCTGATAGTGATTAGGTCCTAGGATGGTTGTCCCTGAATAGATATGTGGATAGAGTTTGGCAACAGGCTTTGTTGCAAGGATAGGTTCTGGGTTAGTGTTTTGTTGTGTGGTGTGTGGTTGGCTGGTGAGAGTATTTGCTTCAGGTTGTGGGGCTGTTGTAAGCAAGACTGGCTTGGTCTCCAAGATCTGTGAGATGTGAGGATCGTCCTTCAGGATAGGTTGTAGATCCTTGATGCATGCGCTGGACAGGTTTAGTTTGGGCGCTGAAGGTGATTGCTAGTGGCCGTTTCTGATTACTTTCTTTTGTGGGCCTGTCCTGTAGTAGATGACTTCTGGGTTACTCTTCTGGCTCTGGTCAATCTGTTTCTTCACTTAGCAGGTGCGGTATTGTAGTTGTAAGAACGCTTGATAGAAATTCTGTAGGTGTTGTCTCTGTCTGAGGGTTGGAGCAAATGGGCTGATCTTAGAGTTGGTTGTAGACAATGAATCTTGTGTGTGGTCTGGGATGAAAGCTAGAGGCTTACAGCCAAGTTCTAGAAAGAAAATCTTACCGATCCTTGCCCTCTAAGCAATTGAGGCGTTTCGGGATGGTACATCTTGTTCTATAGATTTCAAGAGTCCTAGCGCTGCAGTCTGGCCATATCAAAAAGAAGTTGCTCATTGGCAGAAAGAAATTTGTTCAACAGGAGCGCTTTGTGATTGAAAGGAGAACGTTGATTGTCTCTATACTAGTTCATGTCAGTGGTGGGCATAATCATGCAGGAGAACACACCCACAAGAACACAGATGATCCCTGGGGAACAAGATTCAGAACAGATTCTTAAAACAGTAACTTTCGTACTTGAAATATTTATGACTCATGATGAATCACCAAGCCAGTTAGTTTCTTGCATTTTTCCAGCATGAAAATGGATTGGATTATAAATACATTTCTTTATTACTTGCTTTTACAGCATTGAAATATTTTGGCACAAACTGCATTCAGGCTAGTTGCGATAGGAAGCCAGATGTAAGCAAGAATGGCATTCCATTGCTCTGTTACTGTGCTCAGTCTTTGTGAACTTTTAAGATAGTGACTCGAAAATCATGTTATTGCAGCAAACATATTTGTGCACAACACAAATATGGGCTGGATTGGGACTTTAATGTGTTTTACTCTTTTATATACACAATATTATAGACCTACCAAAACGGACCAAATGTGCGTTTTCATTGCTTGGTTATGAAAAAGCTTAGCATTGTAGATGGCAAAAATGTCCATAACAAGCAATGAAAACCATGTCTAGTTTCGCTTAGGTAGTTCTTCAACATTGTCCGTTGTCAGAGTAAAAATCCACTCAACGCAGTTCTTGTCCTATAGTTCAGTTTACCAGCCTCAGTTGATTTTTTAATTTTAAAGTTTTGTCTTGCCTTATGATCTGGAAGTCAAATTTGATGCGCGGGGAGCATTGGTAATCTACTCACATGTAAAGGAGGGAAAGGCAATTAACTCTTCACAGAAGGGTTCTTGCTGGTTATAAGGCAGGCTGAGTATCACATGACCTAGGTGTGTATAAAATGCAATATCCATCAAATTCATGAGCTTGAATGCTTTATATTCACAAATATTCCCCTAGGCAGTGGGTGGAATGATTAAGACCATGTCTTTCTCCATGGTCAAATTCAACACCTCGCTAATGCGAACTACTGAATTGACACTAGCAAAAATAAATTGACTCTTGCCATCTCATTTTAAAATCTTGTTTTCTAATTGAATAGCACAACTGGGGCTATGTCTGGCACTATGGACCTTACAGTGGCCAGCGTGTACCACTGCAGCTGCACTCTGTAGAGCTTTGTGTAGCCTGTTTTTATATGGTGGGGAGAGCTCTCCCACCAGCATAATTAAATCACCCCCACGCAACAGCGGTGCATGTTGGAGCAGAGTGTTCGACATAACACTGTTCACTCGCCTGTTATCAGCGTTTTTTTCCACACCCCTGACCAAACAAGTTTTCGAACAAAAAGTGCTTAGTGTTAGACAAAGCTAGGTTCACAGGCGCTGACTTTCTATTATGCCGGGGGGTGTTTGGACCCTTGGCTCTACCCCAGACACACTCCACTCACCCCTTCCTTCAAGGCCACTCCACTTCCCTCAAGGCCACACCGCAACCCACCCCTTCCCTCTAAGGCCACACCCCCACCCGCCCCTGCCCCTGCCCCCCTCTTCCCACCCATTCCGCCCCACCCCCGAGCTCACCACTCCTCACCTTCCTCTTCCTTCAGCCTCCTGGCCTGCTGCCAAACAGCTGATTGCAGCAGGAGGAGGCACAAGGAGCTGGGGGACGAGCTGATTGGTGGGGTTCCACCGGTGATCAGACAACTGAGTTGGGGGAAGGGAGATGTGCTGATTTTTTTCCACGTGGGTGCTCCAGCCCTGGAGCACCCACGGAGTCAGCGCCTATGCCTAGGTTTATATGTTAGGTATTTTTGAAGTATCTGTGTTTTTTAAAAGCTCACATATAAGCAAACCTGAGAGATTAGGTTGGGAGGTTTTAAAATGGTGAAAAAATAAGAAGCCGCTGTCACGGTTGGATTGAGAGTAATAAAGAGTGGGTGAAGCAGAGCATTCTGAGTCGTTTTTTTTTTTTTCCCTTCAGCTGTCAAACTTACATGTAGAGACTGCCACTGACAGCCAGGTTTTAATTGGAAGGATTGTCAGCTTGATTGAATCTGCTATTGGAATGCGTGCCTGTGGGGGGTTCACTGAAGGATGGTAATCTTTATCAAGAGTTTGATGAGCTGTCTCCAGTGAGACATCGGAACCATACAGGCAAGGAAAGTAGTGTATGTGTGTGTGGTATTACTAAAGATCACGTGGGAAGGGAACTTGACTGACTTCTTTCTTCTTTTTCGTCTTAAGCAGGATAAACAACACATTCTTTGGGCTACATCTTGCTCTGCACTTGGTTTGGGGAAATATAGGAGACTGGTGAGTGGAAGGGATTGTAGACATCACTGACTTTCCAAGCACAAGCAGCCAGTCAGGGCTTTCCACCTACCTTTCAAAGGAGTGCGGGGTGAACCCTGCCTAGTGTGCTACCCCCGAGCCAATCAGAGCATGACTAGTTGGCTAGCACTTCGGCTGCGGTCAGCATCACATGCCAGCTGTGGGCACCCATTGCTCCTTTGCAAAGGAAACGTAAAATGCACCTAGCAGTGTGCATGAGCGGCGCCAGAGTTTCTGGTGCCCTAGGCAGAATTTGGGGGGTGGCATTTTGTGCGCTACCCATGGGGCGCGCGGGAGCTTCCGGTTCTACTCCCATCGTGCCGCCGAGGAAGGACCCTCCGCCGAAATGCTGCAGGCGACAGTGGCAGTCATTGAGCTGCTCAATTGCCTGCCGCTGTTTTCCGCGGCACGTCGGCAGAAGGTCCTTCTTTGGTGGCGCGACGGGAGTGGAACCGGAAGCTCCCATGTGCCCCATGGCAACCACCTAGGGTCGCCTAATGGAAGCTGCGGCCCTGGCAGTGTGAATGCAGCTGAGCCATCCTACCCTTCATCAGCTAGATGCTGTGGTAACAAGAAGCATGACTGGTACTGATTAGCTTTCTACTCCCAGTGTGGTGCCTGGTTAGAGCTGATGTAAAGATGGGCCAGAGCAAACTATTTGCAGTGCAGAACAAGGAGTTTTAATGGTCATGCAAAATGCCAGAACAATGGCATTTCTTCTTGAATGTCATCTATTGGCATTTTATTAGCTGTTTACATCTATACAGGCATGTTGTTTATAAAGCCTCATTCTCCCCCACCCCTCATAACTGTTCCTCCACAGGACAAGAAATTGCCCTTAAAAATCACAGATTAGAGTAATGGTTGTCATAATGATCAGTGTAGATTATTGTTTTTTATTTGTATTACAGTATCAGGATCCCCAGTCACAAACCAGAACCTCATTTTGCTAGATGCTGTGCAGAGCCAGAACATAAAGATGGTCCCTGGCCACCAAAGCTTGTTACCGAAGGAATACATAGATCATGGATCAGTAATAGAAATAGCTGAAATATGGCAGATTTTCCACAAAAATCCCCATTTTTTCCATCAAAATTCAATACATATTTTGTGTTGACATTTTGAAATTCAAACTAGTTTGGCCAGCTCAATAGCTAGTTGAAAACCAGGCTGAATCTTTCACAAAAAGTTCGTACTTGATTTTTTTTTTTTCCTGAAATTCAAAATGTCGAGAAGAAATCTCATAGCAAAAACTAAAACTCTGAAAATTTCAACCAACTCAAATAACAATAAAGCTGGTTAATAATTGATATGGCCTGGCAACCCGTCTGACTAGAATGCAGTTAAATTCACTACAAAACTCTGATTCTGTAACAGAAATATTTCAGCTGGGTCAGGCAGATATTGTGGCTGTGGGGAGGAATGGTGTCTGTAACTTCATTCTACCTGGTTGAGCTTCTGTCTGTAAGCCAGGACCATAGCTAGTATAAAATCAGGATAGCGTAGGGGTAGGCAAACCTTTTGGCCTGAGGACCACATTGGGGTGCGAAACTGTATGGAGGACCGGGAAAAGAAGGCTGTGCCTCCCCAAACAGCCTGGCCCCGTCCCCTCCCACTTCCTGCTCCCTGACTGCTCCCCTGAGGATCCCTGACCCGTCCAACCCCTCCCCCTGCTCCTTGTCCCCTGACCGCCCCGTCCCAGGACCAGTTCTCTGAAGATGTCCAAACAGTATGCAGAGGTGGCAAAAAAGAAACAGGATGTTAGGAATCATTTTAAAAGGGGATAGAGAATAAGACTGAGAATATAATTGCCTTTATATAAATCGTGGTATGCCCACATCTCGAATACTGCACAGATGTGGTCTCCTCATGCTCAAAATCTTCATCTCTTTT
>NW_027425465.1:0-14696 GCF_003597395.2 Chelonoidis abingdonii
ACCCAGGAGTCCTGGCTCCCAGCTCCCTGCTCTCACCACTAGACCCTGCTCCCCACCACACCTGAAGATAGAACCCAGGAGTCCTGGCTCCCAGCCCTCTGTTCTCACCATTAGACCCCACTGCCTCTTGGTCCCACCAAGCTCCGGGCCCTGCAGAAAGGCAGCTGGGTGTTGAGCCCTGTCCCCACAGCCGCACAGTGGCCTGAAGCTGAAGGCGGCTGCGCCGGGGGAGGGGGTGGGCCGGCACATGATGGAAAAGGGATCAATCCATTAGTGTCAGGAGAAGCTGAATCCAATTATGGGCCTGCAGGAAGGGCATTAGCCGGCCGCCCACCTGCCCAGGCCTCACAGGGTTAATGCTGAGCCCCTGAGCAGCAGCAGCTGGTGCCCGGTGTGAGCCTTTCTCTGCCCAGCGCCCGCCGGTGTGGAGTGCCCGGTGTGCCGTGGGGCAGCAGCACCCGGAGCTATGCTGGGGCGGGTGATGGGGCCATGAGGCCCAGTGGCTGGCGGGGGTGGCTGGCTCCTCGGCGTGGATCAGCGTGCTAGGCAGCAGGTGGCACGTGGGACCCTCGCCTGCAGGTAAGGCATTGGGGCCTGGCCCCTCTCCCCCTGGCTTCCCCACTGCCCCACACCACCAGCCGGGGCTCCTGCACCTAACAACCCTTCCCAGCCCTGGATCATTGGCACAGTGACCCCGGCATGGGCATCCGGGGGGGACATGCAGCTCCTTGCCCACTCCCCACCCTTCTCTGGGAGCGGGCTCTGTGTGTATCCGGATGGTAGATCAGGGATGTGGGTGGGGACCAGGGGCCAGGACACCTGGTTTCTATTCCCTGACTGGGAAGCTGCCCTCCTCTGTTCTGTGCACGTTCTGTTGCTATGGGCATGGCAGCCCCAGTCCCTCCCAGGGGGCAGAGGGGCATTACTCCCTGGCCTGGGCAGAGCCTGCCGTGAAGGCAGCCCTGGGAGGTGGACAGAGTTGTGTGTGTGCAGATGGAGCCGCTCCCCGTGGATGGCTGGGTGCCCCCCCAGCTGTTGCGCTAGGGGGCTAGGGGAACAGAAGAAGCTGGTCTCCAATGGATCTGCCCTGGCTGGCTGGTGTGGAAAACTACCCGCTGCTTCTCCAGGGGCGGACCTGGCCCGGAGCCCTGAGGGGGCCCATCTGGGGTGCAGCCTGACGCTATACGGGCAGCGTGTGGGGCACTGGTGAATGGGGGTGGGGGAGCCCTGCTCTGAGCAGCTGGAGGATGGGGTCAGGCCCGAGAGGCCAGGGGCATGTCCACAGCCCAAACCCTACCCCTTTTGGGGGAACAGCCTGAATACAGAGCCCCCCCGGCAGAAGTTTAGGGGTCTCCCCACCTGCTGAGGCATGCTGGGAAAGTGATGGGAGAAGGGCCCAGCCCCACCTCTCACTTAGAGAGAGTCTAGCAGGGTTTAGGGTCAGAGCACGGGGTGGTGTTGTCCAGTGGTTAGAGTGGAGTGGGAGTCAGGACTCCTGGATCCTCTTCCTAGCTCTGTTAGGGGCTCCCTGTGTGAGTTGAGGCCCAAGCCTTCCCCCCCACCCCGTTTCCCCCTCTGGCCCACGTGCAGCTGGCAGGGGTAGCCTGGGCGTAATCAGTGCTGGGAGATGTCGGCCTGGGGGTCTTGCAGCACCCATGGTGCCTAGCATGCTGCAGGGGGATCATGCAGAGGGGAAATCTCGCTGACCCTGCTGGGCCCCCCACCCTCTCTGAAGCATGGGGTGCCCTGTGCTAGCTCCTGGGCAGTGGGGCCAGCACCTCTAGGGGTGGTGAACAGCTGCAGCTTGTTGTTCTGGGGAGGGTTGGACACAGAGGTGACTGGCCTGCATGTCTTCCTCCCACCGCACAGGGATCAAACCGGGGACCTTCTGCACCAGGGCACACACAGACTGCTGCCCCTTGGGCTAGAAACGCCAGTCCCTGAGCTGGTAGCAGTAGTGGGCTCATATTCTCTTATGGATCCTACGGCTGTGCCAAGTCCTGGTGTTGTACAGACAAAACTACACAGGATCTTTTCAGGGGGCAAGACAAAGATGCCACGTTTATTATGACACACACACACACACACACACACACACACACACACACACACACACACACACACACACACACACACACACACACACACCCACCAGCTGTTCTGCAGCTGCTGCATAGTTACTAGTCCTGGACATAGCTTGAGTTCGTGCTTGATTTTGCAGCTTGAGTTCGTAGCTCGTGGTGGTAACTGGCCAGGAAAGCCGGGTGCAAGGACGAGCTGGGGTCCTCTGTTGGGTTTGCACCGATGTCCTTCATGTTGGCAGCAGAATGTTACCCTCCAAAGTCTCCCATCTACTACCCATCCTTTTTCCAGGCTCCAGTTTGAATCCAGAGTCTATAGGTTTGCTGTGTCACTGCCTCTGGGTTTGGTGATTGATCACTCGTCATTGCAGGCCTGACTTTCAGCCTGGGATCTGGCTTTGATTCTTCTTCTATTGCACCTTTCTTTTCAGAGTGGACTCTGCTTACTTTGTTAGGGCTCTTGTCTGCATCTTCAGCCGGTGGGGTTGAACTTTATTTCATCAGGACAGGCTGGGCTGGAGGTTGATTCCATCATCCATACATGCCTCAGTCACACATCTAAACTAAACTAATAAGATTACAGCAGAGTTTGCAAAATGAAGGTTGGAGGAGCTTTTACAAAGTGGAGTGAGCGTTTTAAAATGGGGTTGAATTCCAATATGGCAAACAGTGAACAGAAGTTACAATATAGACAAGCGTAGTGGATGGCAAACAGTGAAGGCAAGTGCAGTGAAGGGTGAACAGAAGTTACATTAATAAATGTGAACAATTAAAACAATTTCATTTACAGGTCTACACTGGCATTATTAGCCCAAGGGGGTTTTGCCTCAGGATTGCCCAGCACGGATGTTGTTCCATGCCATTTGCTGTCAGGGTCGTATTTTCCCAGGGGAAAGGCAGCAGCCCCCGTTAACTCAAGGAACTCAGTGCTGCAGGATGGGACAGAGGCGAGTGGGTTCATGTATGGGGCCAGTCATTCATATGACTCCGAAATATCAGCTCCACTGAGACTGGGAGGAAAGTGAGAAGGGCTCTGGCTCCCGGGAGCGCTAAGCTGAGAGCCAGATGGAGTGGGGAGAAATCCCTCTCCCACAATTAACATGGCTAAACCCCATGCACCGGGGGAGGGGAAGACAGCTGGCGTTGGCCGCTATCAGAGCCAGGCCCCAGGCTCGGGGGGCCCCGTGGCCATATGGCCTCTCCTAGCCAGCGGAGGAAGCTGCTGACATGCAAACATGCCGTGGGATTTCGGATTTCAGCAGGAGTGCCTAGTTGAGCCTAGCTCGGACGGCTCGCACAGCAGGGTGACACGGGGACCCCAGGCTGCCTTTCCTCCAGCTCCCTGGGCCATAGACCGGTGAGGCCTTGGGCTCTTTCCCCCTTCGATCTCCTTGCTCTCTGACTGCCCAGCCAGCACTGAGCCCCCCGGCTCGGATCCACCATGTCCCAGAGCCTTCCTCCGCTCACGCTTCTGATCGTTGACCCTTTAATTCCAGGGGAGACAGCTGAGGGGGGAATTGTCGGGGTGTGAGCACTGCTGGGTGGGAGTCCCGCCATTCCAGCTGGCATCCGGGGGCTGTCTCGTCCAAGCGGCACAGTGTCGCCTTGCCTGGCACCATCCCCTGTTGCCATAGCCACAGGGCTGCCAGCCCGGTCCCAGTGACGCAGTGCCCAGGCAGCCTCAGGTGGCTGAGCCATCTGCCGCCTCCCTGTAGCGTGGGCAATGCCAGGCACTGGCAGGACAGAGCCTCCCACCTACAAGCCGCTTTTCTTGGTCACCAGGCAGTTGTGGTCTGGGGTATCAGGGTGGACCTGGGCGTCAGGACTCCCTGGGTTCTTCTCCTAGCTCTCTGCAGCGCTGTGTCTGGTGACCTTCAGACGTTGCTGAGGCAGCATTTTCCAACTGCAGCTAAATTAGGGGGCTGATTTCCAATGGTGTGTAACATCTCTGTGCCTCAGTTCCCCATCGATCCCCAACTAGCCGGGCTGCAGTGATGCCTAGAATTGGGACCTCAGCGGGTTGGGCGCTGCACAAACACACCAAACAGAAGATGGACCTTTGTTCCTGTCCCTTCCCAGGCCAGCCTCGTCCGTGCCTTGCCCTCGTGCTGGTGTTTGCACCTGTGCAATGGGAGCGTGAAACGCCCCAGATCACAGGTGGCACCGTGCTGGTGCAAATAACTGCATTTGGCCTTGCTGATGCTGGAGCCCGGCTCTCCTGTGCCGTGATGCTGCGTCGCAAACCATACAGGAGGGCTTTGATTCCTTTCCAAGAGCAGCTGGCTCCTTGGAAAATGGGCCAGTCGAGTTAGGATCAGATTGTGAACTCTTTGGAGCAGGGACTGGCTTTGTACAGCACCTGGCACTATGAGGGCCTGATCCAGTTTTCAGGGGTGTGAACAGAACAGAGCAAATTTGAGAGATCCACCCCTGTTCCCTCCCGCCACGCTTCTGGCAGTCAGAAGTTCTGGCTTGCCCCAGGCATGGGGCTGTGTCCCTGATTTTGGCTAACAGACATTGATGGACCTGTCCTGTTTATCTAATTCTGTTCTGAATCCATCACAACATCCTCTGGCAATGAGTTCCACAGGTTAACTGTGCCTGGTGGCGAACAAGTTTTCCTCTGCTTTGTATTGAACCAGCAGCCTGTGAATTTCCTGGGGTGAGCCCAGGTTTTTGTACTGGTGGAGGGAAGGGCAACTAATGCATCTTCGTGATGCAAAGAACAATGATTGTGAGGCCCTGGAGAGTTTTCAGATCAGGGGATCATCAGAACTTTGAGCTGGTTTCTCGTCTAGCCGCCGGCCTGGGTTGTGCAAGGCGGCTCTCGTTGCAGGCCTGTGATGAGCAGAGAAGAATCTTCCTGCTTCTTGGCTCCGCTGCGAAAACAAAGATGCTGCCCAGGGTCACGTGCGTTAGAGGTGGGCAGCCGGGCGGGCGTTATAGGGCGGCTGCTTTGGCAGATGCCAGGTGGGTGAGGGGGCATGTGGCAGACCAGCCTCCTGGACCTGGCCTCTTGTGCCAGGAATGCGGCGGGAGCGGGGCTGGCCCCTCCTCGGACTGGGGCAGAGAAGACATGGAGCATGTTGGGAAAGGTGCCAGGGAGAGGGTGAACCCGGGCGGGAGGTCGGTGGTGATCTCGTGCACCCAGTGGTTCTCACAGGGGGCCTCAGACCCCAAGGCACCAAATCGGGCCAGGCCTCCCCTGGGCACAGTGCCAGCTCTGGCAGCGGCAGCTGCCAAGCTAAAGCAGGGGTTCCCTAGGGATGGGCCTGGCAGGGACTGGGCTTCGCTAGCTGGCTGGAAGCGCTAGTGCCCGCTGGGCACTGTGTGAGCCAATGCTAAGTGAGTGATCGCAACAGAGATTGTTCTGCCCTGGGCCCGGAGGGCAGCTCCTGGGCTGTCAGGCCATGGCCCGTCCCCTCTTGCACAAGGACCCAGGAGCATTGTATGTTGGTCCGTGCATGAGGTGCGGCTCGGGGGCATTGGCTGGGGACCCAAGCAAGCCCTTCACTGCGACCCGGGGTTTTCCTCCCTGCCCCATTACACCCGCTATCCACAGGCACCGTGGGGCAGGCACCACCAGCTCCAGCGCCCCTACCAGGAGAAGGCACTTTCTGGGTGAGAGGGGGAGCTGCTGCATGGAACAGAAGCCGCCGTGCCCCGTTCGCTTGCCCAGCCAGCACCAGTGCTGATGTGTCCAGTGCGGGTGGGGGGCACATTCCCCTTGGCCATCTTTCCCCAAGCATACCCCAACGCAGGCTGTTGGAGTGGGTGCTGCATCCCCTGCGCATAGCTGGCGCGCAGCAAGGATAATGGTCTACTACTGCTGCTGCTTTCTGGAGCTCCCCTGTGCTGAAGGGCCCAGCTCAAAGCCTGTTGGTTCCCTTCTTTGCCGCAGGCCTGCTCTGTGTGGGGATGGGGGAGGGAGAGCAGAGCGGAGCCATGGTGAATGGAAAGGACCCCTCCCTCCCAGCCCAGCCAGCTGGGTCCTTTCCTTCTCCCTCCTGATCTGATTGGCTTTTCTGCCCATTCCCTGGGTGCAGCCCCCGGGGCCCAGTCAGGAGCGGGGGCTGAGGGAGTGAGGTGCCTCATTCTTAGCAAGTCCCCAGCAGAGCCTGGGCCTGGCCCGTGGAGACTCTACCCGCCCAGGGTGCTTGGCCCCTCAGGGATGCTCAGGAATTCGGCTGTAGATGAGGCCGGTTGCTCCGTTTTCTCTCCCTGGTCCTCCTGCTCGCTACCTCAAGGTCCCGTCTGGCCATTACCTGCTTCCCTGAGCTCTGCAGCTCCCAGAGAGATTCCAGAGAAGGGCATTGGCATGGGAGGGCGGGGGGGGGGGAGCGGGTCCAGCCAGTGCCCCAGTACTGGCCAGTTAAGAGGAGGGGCAGCACCAATAAAGAGCCAGGCTGTCCGTAGAGAGGTGGCCTGGGAGCATGGGGGCCCTGTGTGAAGGAAGGCAGTGGGAACCTGTAGGGAGGGAATGAAGGACTCCCCAGGTGCCAGGAGCTCGTCTCTCTCTCTCTCTGGCACTATGGATTTGCTGCATGAGCAAGCCAATCTCAGTGAGGACGTCCCCATTGCGCCTCGCTATCGATTACCTCCCCCAGCGCCAACACAGCGGGGCCGGGCCCTTGGAAAACAACGCGTCCCCCGGTGCTGGCGTTTGGTACGCTGGCGGAGGTCTCTGCGGGGTTTCTGTTTGGAAAGCATTCGGTTTCCAGCCTGAGATGAGAGCTCGGCACAAGAGCGGCCTGGCAGTCTGCAGTGTAGGGGGGAGGGATCTGCTGTCCCCACCTGGGATGCGGTTAACCCACAGAACTCACTGCCACATGATTTTATGGAGGCAAGATGTGACAAAAAGACTTAGATGCGGACCTGAACCGGGAGACCACCCACCATTAAAGCCTGTGGAATACAGGTGACAAGGGCCATCAATCCTCATGCTCCAGAGCACAAACTGCTCCGTAGCAGGGGGTCAAGAAGAAATCTCCACCCCTGGGGAATCACAGGGGCTTGGGGAGCTGTCACATCTTCATCTGCTGCCATCAGTGCTGGCCGCTGCTGGGGATGGTTAACAGCCCCAACCCCAGGGTCATCAATGGGTCTCGAGTCGTTTAGCACCACCGTGCAGAGCTCACTACTTCATGTAACGGAACCACTTCCTCAGCTGGCAGCAGCAGCAGGCTCTTATCCTCTGTATCGACCAGCCACCAGAGGGAGGCTGTGACCTACGCTAGGCAGCTGTGTAACAACAGGACGCTGGGCTAGACGGACCCCTGGTCTTTGCTGCTGCGGCAAATTCATGTGTCTCTGCTAAGCTTCGGTGCTGGAAGTGGGGTTGGTTGATCTGTCGCTGTGTGCACCTGCCCTGCGCTGACAATCCTGCTGTTACATGCAGTGCTGATGGGGGGGAGAGCGCCCCCTACTGAGCCCCCCCCCGCTTCCTGCAGCACAGCGCCCCCCAGTGCTTCACTAGGGCATTGGGACCAGCACTGACTGCCAGGGGAGAGCGCCCCCTGCTGAGCCCCCTGCCCTGCCCCCTGCAGCTTAGCGCCCCCTAGTGCTTCACTAGGGCATTGGGACCAGCACTGACTGCCAGGGGAGAGCGCCCCCTGCTGAGCCCCCTGCCCTGCTCCCTGCAGCACAGTGCCTCCTAGTGCCAACTCAGGGCATTAGGGTCAGCCCTGACTGACAGGGGAGAGCGCCCCATTGAGTCTCCCACCCCACTCCCTGCAGTACAGTGCCAGTCTGGGACACCGAGGGCAGCACTGACTTGGGGAACGCCAGGGGTCGCCCAGTCTCCCATACTGCATCTTGCAGCCCCCAGCTCTGGCTCGCAGGTCTCCAGTCTCTGGACTAGCCAGGCCCATCCTGGCTTAGCTGGTCCCTGAGCGGTGTGACAAGCCGACAGCTCAGGGCACGGTGGCTGCCAGCCAAGAGCTCCGGTATCTGCGTTTAACAGCTTTCTGTTGTATCTATGCATCAGCCCCTCCTCTAATCCAGCCAGTCAAACACCACACCGGGCCGGCTCCTGGGGGCAACCATCAGGCAGTCAGCCAGGGTGCCCCAATGGTGAGCGTGTCCGAGAAACCCGGGGCCCCTGCCATGGCGCACCCCCCTGGAGGCAGGCACTTCCCAGGGCGCATGAAGCTCTCCCTGAAACCAGGGCTGGAGGAGGCTGAGTAGGGAGGGAAGGTGGGGGCCCGGATTGGAGATATTGCCTGTGTAATTCCTAGCTTCCTTCTCCCCGACAGAGGGTTTTATCACCGCAGTGTCTGAGCATCTCCTAGGCGTGTGTGGAGTGGCTTGTTTTGGTAGGGTGGTTGTTGTTAAATAGACCTGTTGCTGGGTTGTTAGATTAGCGAAGGCTGGTCAAGGGAATGCACCTGACACTCGGAGCAGGAGTGGCAGAAGCACCCTAAAAGCTTGGGGGGGCACAGGTGCCTGAACCATGCCCCCCCATGCTGCACCGCCCCCCTGACCCCTACCCTTGCACTGCATCTTCCCTCAAGACACTCCCCCCCCCCACTCAGTCCTCTCTGACCCCTCCCGCCATCGCTCGCCCTTGTGGACTGTAAAAAGGCCCCTTGATGCCCCTCTTCCGGCGCCCTTGACTTGGAGCAGAAAGTCGTGACATTTGTGGCAGTCCCTATTTCCCGGGGGAGTTCAAGCCACAGTCTCAAACCACCCTCAGGGAAGGATCTGTCTCCTGCACAGACTAGCTTTGTTGAGAGTTCATTGGGTCATAGGAGTGAAGATTCCCACCACAGTCTTCAGTCCAGAGCTTGAAATAGTCCTCTCGATACCCCTGGGCCCAGCCCGTGGAGTGCTTTGAAGATAAAGACTGACGGCTTGGCTACACTGGAGAGTTGCAGCGCTGCTGGTGGCTTTACAGTGCTGCAACTCACTCACCGTCCACACTTGCAAGGCACATCCAGCGCTGTATCTCCCGGGCTACGGCGCTGGCTGTACTCCACCTCGACCTGGGGAATAACGACTGCAGCGCTGGTGATGCAGTGCTGCTCCGCCAGTGTGGCCACCAAAAGCGCTGTTATTGGCCTCCAGAGGTATTCGGAGGTATCCCAGAATGCCTGTTCAGCCACTCCGCTCATCAGTTCGAACTCTACTGCCCTGGCCTCAGGTGACCCACCCTTTAAATGCCCGGGAATTTTAAAAATCCCCTTCCTGTTTGCTCAGCCAGGTGTGGAGTGCAATCAGTGAATCTTTCCAGGTGACCATGCCTCCACGCGCCAAACGAGCCCCAGCATGGAGCAATGGCGAGTTGCTGGACCTCATCAGTGTTTGGGGGGAGGAAGCTGTGCAGTCCCAGCTGCGCTCCAGCCGTAGGAATTACGATACCTATGGGCAGATATCAAGGGCCATGCTGGAAAGGGCCATGACCGGGACGCGCTGCAGTGCAGGGTTAAAGTGAAGGAGCTGCGGAGTGCCTATTGCAAAGCCCGTGAGGGAAACCGCCGCTCTGGTGCTGCCCCCACGACCTGCCGTTTTTACAAAGAGCTGGACGCGATACTTGGGGGTGACCCCACCGCCAATCGAGGACCACGATGGACACTTCAGAGCGGGGGGAGGGGGAGGAGGAGGGGGGAGGAGGAAACTGAGAGTGAGGGTACTGGGGTGGGGGGGAGACACCCCGGAGTCCCAGGAGGCATGCAGCCAGGAGCTCTTCTCAAGCCAGGAGGAAGGTAGCCAGTCGCAGCAGCCGGTACTTGGTGAGGACAAACAGAGGAGCGGGTTCCCGGTAAGCGGCTTTTATTTTCAGGATGGAAATGTTTCGGGAGAGGAGGGAGGGTTAGGCTGCATGCATGCATGCATGCCTAGATGTGGAATAGCCATTGATGTGGTCTATCACGTCGCGGTAATCGGCCTCGGTAATCTCTTCAAAAGTTTCAGCCAGAGCGTGGGCAATGCGCTTGCGCAAGTTTATTGGGAGAGCCACTGTGGTCCTTGTCCCAGTCAGGCTAACGCGTCGCGCCACTGTGCCGCGAGGTGGGGGGACCATTGCTGCACACAGGCACACAGCAAGCTGCATAGGGGCCAGGGCGGAATCCGCATTGCTGTAGAAGACCCTCCTCATTCCCCTTCCCAGGTGACCCGCAGCAGCGAGATATCTTCCAGGATTCAACTCCTGTGGAAAATGTTGGGAGAGTGTTCAGTGTAGGTGCCCCCTGCAGCTGTTTGCTTTCCCCAATGCACAGAAACCCCGAGCACAGTACACCCTGAAGCAATCAGTCCCCCTTACTCACCATTTCGGGGCTCCTGTGGGTTATGTGCGCTCTCTTTGGTATGGGAAAATTATGCTAAATTGTGAAGACTGTAAACTCCTTCACTGTGTGGGAATAACTGTCTGAGATATAAACAACAATGCTGCCTCTGTAACTGTTGCCTTTTTTTGCCTTTCCACAAGCAACTTGAGTTCTCAGCTGCCCGTGTTATCAACAGCTCAAAGACTCCAAAACCTCCGGAAGAAGCGCACGAAAAAGCAAAGAGACTGCTGCAAGCAGTTATGGATCACTCTGCCAGAGAGAATCAAAAACTGCAGGACTGGAGGGAAAGGGAAAGCAGGATCCGCCAGAAAAACGCAGCGGCCAGGAAGAAAAGCACAAAGCAGCTGATAAGCATCCTGGCGCGCCAAGCGGACTCTATCCAGGCGCTCGTAGCCATGCAGGCAGAGCACTACCGCCGCCCCCCCCCCGTCCCAAAGCTCTTTCCCTTGTGCCCCAATGTCAGCTCAAAACCCCCTTCCCCAGCATCCAGGTTCTTACCACCACCAGCTGCCTCCAACACCTGTACGTTCACCCAACCAGCCCTGAGAACTACGACCCTTACCCTCTGCACTCAACCCCCATCACCATGCAGTATAGGCATCCTGAAGTGCAGCAGTCATTGCACAGCACTCCAGACAGGACATATTCAACCTGTGACTGTACAGTTCCCCACCCCACCCCCCTGCCCTTTTAGGTTCCCAAAATGTTGTGTGTCTGTCAATAAAGTTATTTTCTTTTCAATAAATGAATTCTTGGCTTTGAAAACAGTCTTTATTATTGCAGAAAGTCAAAGATACCTTAGCCCAGGAAAGAAACAGGCACTGCAAATCAGCTTAGGAAAAACAGATTCCTACTAACATTGTAACCACTGCACTTCACTCCCGTGCAAGGCACCAAACATTACTGTTGGTTTTCAGCCTCAAATTCCTCCCTCAAGGCATCCCTAATCCTTGAAGCCCTGTGCTGGGCCTCTCTAGTAGCCCTGCTCTCTGGCTGTGCAAATTCAGCCTCCAGGCGTTGAACCTCAGAGGTCCATGCCTGACTGAATGTTTCACCCTTCCCTTCACAAATATTATGGAGGGTACAGCACGCGGATATAACCGCAGGGATGCTGCTTTCCCCCAAGTCTAGCTTCCCATACAGAGATCGCCAGCGCCCTTTAAACGGCCAAAAGCACACTCCACAGTCATTCGGCACCGGCTCAGCCTGTAGTTGAACCCGGTCCTTGCTGCTCCTGTCAAGCTTCCTGTATACGGTTTCATGAGCCAAGGCATTAACGGGGGTAAGCGGGGTCTCCAAGGATCACAATGGGCATTTCGACGTCCCCTACTGTGATCTTCCGGTCTGGGAAAAAAGTCCCTGCCTGCAGCTTCCTGAACAGGCCAGTGTTCCGAAAGATGCGTGCATCATGCACCTTTCCAGGCCAGCCTGTGTTAATGTCAATGAAACGCCCACGGTGATCCACAAGCGCCTGGAGAACCATAGAGAAATACCCTTCCGATTAAATGTACTCGGATGCTAGGTGGGGTGGTGCCAGAATAGGAATATGCGTCCCATCTATCGCCCCTCCACAGTTAGGGAAACCCATTTGTGCAAAGCCATCCACAATGTCCTGCACGTTCCCCAGAGTCACGGTTCTTCTTAGCAGGATGCGATTAATGGCCCTGCAAACTTGCATCAACAATTCCAACAGTCGACTTTCCCATTCCAAACTCGTTTCCGACTGATCGGTAGCTGTCTGGAGTTGCCAGCTTCCAGATTGCAATAGCCACCCACTTCTCCACTGACAGGGCAGCTCTCAATCTCGTGTTCTTGCGCCGCAGGGTGGGGGCGAGCTCAGCACACAGTCCCATGACTTTTCTCATCCGAAAGTTCTGCAGCCACTGCTCGTCATCCCAGACTTCCATGATGATGTGATGCCACCACTCAGTGCTTGTTTCCCAAGCCCAAAAGCGGCGTTCCATGGTGCTGAGCGTTTCCGTGAATGCCAGAAGCAATTTAGTGTCTTACACGTCAGGCAACTCATTATCATCATCGGACTCCTCATCACTTTGGAGCTTAAGGAATAGCTCAACTGCCAAACGTGATGTGCTAGCGAGACCTGTCAGCATACTCCTCAGCAGTTCAGGCTCCATTTCCCGCAGAAATCGCGCTGCACAGAAACCATTGAGAGAGTCAAGATGGCGCCAAACGTGGACAGAAAAACAGGGACTGCTGGGATGTAAAGTGATGCATCACGGGGCTTTGGGACATGAAGCAGAATGACCCGCACCCTTCCGTTCCCTTCCCACAACCCACGGCGCCAAAATGGGACGAGGTGCTCTGTGGGATAGCTACCCATAATGCACCACTCCCAACACCGCTACAAATGCTGCAAATGTGGCCACACTGCAGCGCTGGTAGCTGTCAGTGTGTCCACACTGCGGCGCTTTCCCTACACAGCTGTACGAAGACAGCTGTAACTCCCAGCGCTGTACAGCTTCAAGTGTAGCCAAACCCTGAGGCCTTAAACTTCATGTGACTATTCTCTGGGATGCCAGTATGAGGAGTGGAAGATCGGTGGGATGTGCTCACTTATGCGGGAGTTGCTGAGGAGATGAACGGCAGCATTCTGTACTGGTTGGAGTGTCCAACGTGCTGATGTTTTCGTGCCTGGGTAAATTGCATTGCTGTCGTGCAGTGCAGAGATGACAAAGGCAGGAATAACTGAGGCCAGGTCTTCGTCTGTCGGAATGGGACAGTCTCCCAGCCAAGCGGCGAGAGCAGAAAACATTACTTGTGGCCATTGCGATGGGAGAGCTCAGCATCAGCGAGGAATCCAAGAGTTATTTTAGGCTAGGGATGGAACTGACCATTTGTGGATGGGAACCTTCAGTCGAAGGAGACTTCACTGTGGCTGCAAATTCCTCCAAATACCTTCCCTGTCCACCAGCAGCAGCTCTCTTGTGCTCAGGTTCAGATTCAGCCGGCTACTCTTCACCCAAGAGCTGATCTCATCCAAGCACTGGGCCGTCCTGGCGGCAGTGGTGCGGTCAGATGCCATGAAGCACAGGCAGGGCTGTGTGTCCTCGGCATGTTGATGGCACTTGAGTCCATGTCGTCTGGCCCATTCGCCCGGTGGTGAATGGTAGATGTTGAAAAGGGCTGGAGCAGGAAATGACCTTTGTGGAGCCCCATGAGCAAGGGGTCTTGTGGGAGGGGCAGTTTCCCATCACAGCTCTTTGGGAGTGTCCCTCCCAGAAGGACTCAAACCATTTCAGCACCTTCCCCCAGACCCTGCCGCCCCTTGGGGGAGCCAGTGGAAGCTCCTGGCCCATGGTGTGGAATGCTGCAGAGAGGCCCGGGGCCTGACCCCGGACAGCTGCCTCTCTACCCACTGACGGGAGGGGATCAGCCATCAGGGCCATGAAACCAGCTCCAGTTCCGTGTCCTGGCCTGAAGTCAGGTGGTATCGGGTCTCACTGCAGTGAGAAAAGCCTGGAGTGGGCCTTTGGCTGGCTTCTTTCTGAGCGTGCCTAGGAACGGGAGGTCTGACATCAGGCGAGAGCTGGCCAGGCCTGACATGCCCAGGGTGGGTTTCTCCAGCGTGGGTCGCACCAGTGCATGTGTGAAGGATGAGGAGGTGGCTGGTTCACTTAGGGACGGTGCCGGGTATCCTTCCATTCCCACCTCCCAGTACTGTCCCCTGTAACCTTCCCAAGCGATGGGGTTCCCAGCCCTTCTCTGGGGGGAGAGGATCTGCCAGAGCTGGAGCTGTGCCCTCCGGTCCGCCTCTGCTCCGGTGCAGCCAGGTTGCCCCTCCCTAGCCCTAGAGCCAGGCAGCAAGCGCTGTTACATTTAAACACCAACCTAAAGCCAGCAGCAGCGGGGGAGGGGGAGTGCTCTTGGGGGGGAAGGGCTGGGCTAGCAGAGAAGGGGTTAATATGAGCTCTCTGTGTGGCTGATGTGGGAGGTGGCAGTGTGGGGTGTGCCCAGCCCAGGGACATCTCTCCTGGAACGCAGCCAAATCCTGGGGTGGGGCTCAGGCCGAGCTCCCCTGGGTGTCAGCAGCTGCCCTTGAACCAGGGATAAGGCCGGTGCTGCCACCCGGTGATGAGCGAGTTATACATGGGGAGGGAGAGAAGGGACCGAGCAGAGCCCCTGGGGCAGCACCAGGGTTACAGACCCACAAGGGAAATTCAGATGCTGTAGGGACCAGGGAAGGTAACACAGTAGAGGGTGCTGTGCTGCAGGGGGCAGGGCAGGGGGCTCAGCAGGGGGCGCTCTCCCCTGGCAGTCAGTGCTGGTCCCAATGCCCTAGTGAAGCACTAGGGGGCGCTGTGCTGCAGGG
>NW_027425466.1:0-2750 GCF_003597395.2 Chelonoidis abingdonii
GCTTGTGTAGGAGGAACTCTTTGAGTTGGCTTCTTAAGTACCTTCATCAAGGAGTATCAGATGTGAAACAGCATGAAACATAGGAGCCTTGTCTTATAACAGGATTATTCAAAGTGATACAAGCTGCGAAAGTGAGAACTTGGAAGAGTGTTTGCCATTTTCATAATGTAATAAAAATACTGTAATGATCAATAATAATAATAAAGTGTGTAATAAACATGTCATAAAAACAAATTTTATATTTCCAAGATCACTGTTTTTATTATGTGGTAAAGGAGAAAATCCCTGGAAATATTCCTTTTGAGGAGGGGGTTTGCGAGACTTGACATTTTAGTGAAAGGGGTTCACAGGCTGTTTAAGTTTGGGAACCACTGATCCAGAATGAGAATACGGTATCTGCACCATCCGGGTCCAAAATGGGGTAAATGCGCACAAGACAGACTTTTAATAACGCTAGGACAATACAAAGCCATCTCCCTCCTCCATGCAAGTTCTGCTGATTGGATGTGAAGATACAAAGGTGAGGTTGCAGTTGTGGAGGTGTTGTTTTATAAACATGCTCCTGGAAGACCAATAAACTGCTTCTACTACACAGCCACTTCCTGGGGGACTCCAAAGAGACTAGGTTTCATTTGGGACACCTTCCAGAAAGCAGCTAAGGAGAGAGGCGCTACAGCTGCCTTGGGAACATATACTTCCAACAGATTTTCTACCACCCAACTGGGAAAAGTCTCCATGTGTGTCAAAGACGGGACCACTTACAGGCTGAAACATCAAATTCCTGGAAGCTGAGAGTGAGAAGTTTGAAAGCACCCCTTGGGGAAACTACTCTGATTACCAGACAATGGCAGGATTAACTGTCTCAAGTACCATGTCACTAATCCAGCATGCCAGGGAATTCAGAGTGCAGAGGCAAAGGCAGTGGTTTGTAAGCAGCTGTTTTGCATGATCTAGATACAGAATTCTGGTTTTGCCTGGGAGGGGAAGGAACAACAGATTCTTTGAAAGCGCTGCAGCTTTAAGCACCAGAGAGGCAAAAGGTTCCTCAGATTTTCAGCCTTCTGTAAGATGTGGTAGCCCTTACAAAGACAAGCAAGAAACTGCCTGGAGACACAGAATGGCTACCCTGAAGTCACAAACCTTTGCTGACCTGTCACAAGCTGCTGGTGAAGGAAGCTGCATATGCTGCAGTGGTCCTCGTCAGGCCACACAAACGCGCTTGGCAGCATAACTGAGTCAAGACAGCACTCGCCAGATGTTCTGGCTCCCTTGTAAAGCTAGGCCCTTGCAGTACTTTCAGACATGCATGTGGGACAGTGTCCCAGGAAGGCAAATCTGAGGTGTTTTTTTTGGGGGTGGGGGTGCAACAGCCTCCAAACTCAAAGAATGGGAGGAGATGGACGAATGACTCAGCTGAACTGAAGCCTGTAGGTTGCACTTCTGCACATGTATCTTTTTTTTTTTTTTAAACTGCAGTTCCAAAGGAACGTGTTGGGAGAAGTTCTGGGTAATACAGGCAGGCAGACGAGATTCTAAGGCCGGAAGGGATCATTGTGGTCTATGACCCTTGCTTGCTGACATCCCCCAGTTCAGAGTCCAAACGGGAAGAGTTCAAAGGGAGGCTCAAAGCACTGTTGAAAACCAGTCAGGCTATCCAGTACTTTAGAGCACTTCAGACATTGCCACTATATGCATCTCCCGGGTCCCCCATTCATTACGAATGGACTTACAGTCTGTATTCAGTGCTCCTTAGCATGTGGTTTGGGATACCCAATGACAGCTGGTTGAGCTCTTCTGGTAGTTCCACCTGTGTATTTATACAACCCAATCACCTCATGGAGCTTCCTCACCTAATGGGAAGAGACAGGAAGCAGGGAGGAAAAACTATTAAACTGTTCCACAAAATATTGAGCCATATAAAGTGCAGTGTTACCATTGAGATTTAAAAAATTCAGCTTTCACATCAGGATGACTGGGTATTTAGTGGCCCTAAACACCATGACTGCATATGTGATAGACCTCAACCTGGATGTAGGCAAAGGGAGTGCTGAAGACAGCTCTAAATCAACAAAGAATCAGGCTAAGGAGAACTGTTAATGTGTTAAGGAACCCAAAAAGATTGATTTGTTATTTAACAGCCCTGCTGCTAACAAGATGGAGGGGGGGATTTTTTTTTTGACATTTCATGGCTGGGGAAATTGTATTACCCCATTTTCCAGTCTGATTCAAGACTACCGATTTCCTGTAAAAACTGAAATTAAGAACTTGACTCAAGGGATGGGTCAACCCTTTCCCCCAGCAGCTTTAGTGGAACTGAAGTTTACAGGGCTGATGATAACTCCCTTTGGTAAGCAGTGTAATAAATGTCTCCATAAGTCTGTTTGTAGGTACTAGCTCTCAAGCCACCTGGTACTATGGTACACAAGAAGCGGTACAGTTATGCTAGCACATCAACCATACTTTAATCAAAAAAAAATTGACAATATGTACATTTATTTACAAAAAGGAAGGGGAACATGTTAAAATTGTGTTGTTTCTGCTGTGTGTGCATATGTGTGTGAAAAGCTGGTGCATGGCACTAGGAGAGACCAGTAAAGAAGCAGGTACAAAACAATCCCACTGGCACTAGAAAGGACAGACCAATCTGAACTGGCTGAATCAGGAGTCCAGCAGGGTGAAGGAGGGAGGAGTCACGGGTCAGATCCAGGAGATGGTGTTTTCAACAGCCGGACTGCAGAGCTGGGTGACCG
>NW_027425466.1:7251-8747 GCF_003597395.2 Chelonoidis abingdonii
TATATATATATCCTCACTATAAGTTCCATTCTATGAATCTGATGAAGTGGGCCCATGAAGTCTTATGCTCAAATACATTTGTTAGTTTCTAAGGTGCCACTAGTACTCCTGTTCTTTTTGTGGATACAGACTAACACGGCTGCTACTCTGAAACTTGCCAATTTAGTGACTGTTTGGAAATTTGAATTGAAATTGAAATATTAATACACACTTTAAAAGCATATACTGTGTATGATAAAATACATGTATCTGCAAGTATATTAGATTTGAAAAGTATGAACATCGACTAGCTTCCTTATACAGCTGTTTTTAATGACAATGTCAGTGCATTCATTTCAGTGATGTTGGCCAACCTAATAATTTCAAATGATGATTTGTAAGCAAAGTCTAAATGAGCCCTCCCTGACAGCTAGTGATGAGTTGGGGGCTAGGGCGAAAGGCTTCAGGACCAGATTGTATTTACAGTCACACCTAGTCTACCTAAGTATCCAGCAAACAGAGCTGTAGCACAGTGCACATTCACCCCTGCCGTGCCTCCTGCTTGTGACTCCTGGGAATTAGCTCTTTCCAGCTCTAGAGCACCCTCTACAGGCTGGTGATCCATCTGTCCTCTGGCCCCCATGTCCCTCCCTGGAACCCGGTGCCCTCTTACCTGGGGTACTGCCCCCTGGCAGTAACCCCTCAGTCTTAGGGTTTCCCCTCCCTGGGGAACCCCCACCCACTAGTCCCACCTCACCTCAGTATATGGCTACTGCCAGTCATTGTCTAGCCCCTGCGCCCTGGGGCAGACTGCAGTATCAGCCTACTCATCACTGACAAGGAGGGTTTGGACCTGCTGCCTTGGTCTACCCCTGGGCTGCACTCAGCAACTCCAGTACCTTTTAGCCCAATGCTTGGCAGCAGCTGGGGCTTTCCAGGCTGGAGCTCCCCAGCCTCTCCCCAGCCCTGCTCCACTCAGGTACTTTCTCTCTAGCTCCCTGCAACCAGGCCCTTCTCCCTCTAAAGGCAGAGGGAGATTGTTTAGGCTCCTGGCGTCTCTGCCTTTATAGGGCCAGCTGAGTCTGTCTGGGGCATGGCCCTAGCTGCAGCCACTTCCCCAACCAGCCAGGGTTTTACTTTGCCCAGCCCCAGCCCTCTGTAGGGCTTTTCCAGCCTCTTCCAGGCTGGAGCAGATGGTCACCCTGCTACAAGAGCTGTGTTGCCCAAGTGATAGATTTGATTGGGGTTGGGTTACAAATCACTTTAATGAGGGGGAGTGGGGAGGATGAAATGTTGTTCTTATTGTATGAGTAAAGGCAGGGCCGGTGCAACCATTTAGGCGAACTAGGCGGTTGCCTAGGGCGCCAAGAATTGGGGGGCGCCAAAAAGCGGAGCCCCCCCCCCAAATTTTTAAATGGTTGCAGCGGCCCTTGCTGGATAGCTAGTCTGAGCTGCCCGCAGCAGCAGCTGCCTCCAGCCCGGCAGCTTAGGGTGCCCCTGGGGTCAGCGCCAGCCGC
>NW_027425467.1:0-3922 GCF_003597395.2 Chelonoidis abingdonii
CCCTGCCCTGCGCGCCGCCCGCGCCCCGGGGCGGACAGAGCCAGCACCGCCGGGCAGCGCCCCACACTTTAGCCCCCGGCGACGCATCGGCTGGTGCCCTGCCCCGTCCCTCCCAGGCAGCGGGTCACGCAGTCCGTACCCCGAGTCTCGCCGCGGGCCCCGGAGCTCGGGCTCCCCGCACAACGGGGCCCGTGTTGGGCCGCGGATCAAACGGGCGGAAACCCGCAGCAGCAGCGAGCGCGGCCCCACAGCCCAGTACCTTGGCCATGGCTCCGCGGGAGAAGGCGGCGGCAGAGGCGCGCTCGGAGCCCGCCTGGGTCAGGTCTGTCCCCGCGGGGCGGGCCGCGGCGCAGCGGAAGCCCCTGGCGCTGTCCCCTGGGTGTCTCTGCCCGGCGCCGCTCCCTCCGCCGTGCCGCTCGCTGGGAGCCCGTCTGCGGGCCGCAGGGGGGTGGGAATTGGGTCGGGGCCCAGCTGCCGCTCCTCCTCCCCCTCCGGAAGCGCATTCCTTCCCGCTCCCGCTAGGCCCGGCCCCTGGGCGGGGGAGCAGCCTAGCCGGGGCTCCTCGTGGGCACTGGGCCCGGGAGCTGGGAATAGGGCCCTGGCCCGACCGACTCACATACCGCTAGGGACACCCTCCATAATACTGTCGTGCCAGGGCAAGTGACACAGGCGCTGCCCAAGTGTAAGAGACTCGTGCTCCCGGTCCCAGGCTGCTGCAGTGTGTGTTGCTGACACTCCTGCTTTTGATTACAAGCCTGATGGGTTTTGATAGGTGGTTTTATTTATTTGTTTGTTTGTTTATTTATAGCCCCACCACCTGGTTTCAAGTGACTGTATGAGACTCTCAGCTAAAAGGAAAAGTAAGTGTCCAGCCTTCCTGGTTGTAGACTAGGGTTGCCAAGTGTCTGGTTTTTGACTGGAACACCCGCTCGAAAAGGGACCCTGGCAGCTCTGGTCAGACCACTAAAAGTCCAGTTGGCTGCAGCGGGGCTAACACATGCTCCATCCCCAGCTCCATGCAGAATGGGAACGGCAGAGCCGGCGCTTGGAGCAGCACCTGCAGGTGGGGCAGCGTGTGGAGCCCCCTGGCTGCCACTTTGCCTAGGAACTGGATATGCCACTGCTTCTCGGGGAGCTGCGTGGACTTCCTCCATGCCCAGGAAATGGCAGGGCAGCACTGGTGCAGCTGCTATTTAAGGGGCTGCCTGAGGTCAGTGCCTCTGCAAACTGCACCAGCTAGAGCTGCCCAGAGGCTGCATCCTGAATCCCCTCCTGCACCCCAACCCTGTACCCCAGCTTTGAACCACTCTTCTGCAGCCAAGCTTCCTCCCAGAGCCCACACCCCTGCCCCAGCCCTGAGCTCCCTCCTGCGCTCCAAACCCCTCGGCCCCAGCCTGGAGACCCATCCTGCACCCCTGGCCCCACCCCAGAGCCTGCACCCCTTCCTGCAACCCCGGCCCCAGCCTGGAGCCCCCTCCAAACCCCCTTGGCCCCAGCCCAGAGCCCTCTCCTGTACCCGAAACCCCTCAGCCCCTACCCCACTCCAGAGCCCTCAGCTGGAGCCCTCACCCCCTCCTGCACCCCCATCTCCCGCCCCAGCCCGGAGCCCCCTCCCACACCATGAACTCCTCATTTCTGGTCCCACCCCGGAGTCTGCACCCCCAGCCCAGAGCCCATACGCCCTGCTGCCCCCAGCCCACACCCTGTTCCCACACCCCTAACCCCCTCTCATAACTCCAGCCGCAAGCGCCCTCCTGCTCTTCCTAGTCGCCACCTCAGCTAAGTGGCCCTGCACTCCACAAGCGGCTGGTGGCTGCTTGGGGAGAAGGGGTCAGGTGGAGATGTTCCGAATTTGCAGCTCCTTTCCTTGGTAGTCCCTACCTGGGAGCCTCCACTTCAGCCCCTCTGAGCTTTCTGGGGTATGTCTACACTGCAATTAAATGCCCTGCTGCCCTGGCTTAGCAGACTGGGGCTGTAGCATTACTGTATAGACATTTTACCATAGTTTTTAAAATCTCTCCCTGGTGAGGTGAAGGATATTTGAATCATACATTCTATCTCCCATATTCAAACTGTTGGAGCTCCTGCCCTTCTCCTGGTGCCTGCTTGCACAGGCGCTGACTTTCCAAAGTGCCTGGGGTTGCTCAACCCTCAGCTTTGCCCGAGGCCCCACCCCTACTCCACTCCTTCTCCTAAGGCATCACCCATGCCCTGCCTCTTTCCACCCCCGCCCCGCTTCTTTCTACCCAGTTCTGCCCTCCCCCGAGCACACTGCATCCTTGCTCCTCCCCCTAGCCTCTTGCCCACCATGAAACAGCTGATTGCGGTGGGAGGGAGGGGGAGGTGCTGATCTGTTGGACATGCTAGTGGGTGGGAGGCACTGGGAGGGGGTAGATGCTGAGGGGCTGCCAGTGGGTGCTCAGCACACGCCATTTTTTCCCCATGGTTGCTCCAGCCCTAGAGCACTCATGGAGTCGGTGCCTATGCCTGCTTGGGCCTGGCAGTGAAAGTGAGCAAGGGTGGGGGAGAGTGAGCGATGGAGGGAGTGGGGATGGAGAGAGCAGGGGGCAGGGCAAGGGTGTTTGGTTTTCAGCAATTAGAAAGTTGGCATCCCTATGAGAGAAGTTTGAAAATGTGACCTGACTGCACACTAAGGCTCAAAACCCAGAAAATAAAGGTAAAAAACACAAAATATATTAATCTCATGATTTTTAGGGCCTGACACATGAGTTTTTGAATACCTAGAGTTGGCATTATTGCTGTTAGTACAGTCTCCCTAGGCTTCATATTGTCTTTGGAGTTTTATAGCTATTTGTCATCATCATTGTTTATCCCTGATCCAGTGGGGGTGCTGTCTCTGTAGTCTCTCAACTTTCTCCCAAAGTTGTCAAACACCGTTTTCTCCAAAGTCTCTTCCCTTTCTCATAAAGTTGGGCAGTTTTTCTTTTTTACTTTTTCATTACATCTTAGTATATAATTTGAGGAACTGTCTTTCCGCACTTCATTATAATTGCGGTACAAAATGTTTATCTCAGTCTCTCCCTGGTAATGTTAATTTCAGTCACTAGTCAGAATTTGGACTGCGCTTTGTGTCTTCTAGTTTCCATCTCTAGTTTAAAATCACAGATTATGTATTTGGTGAGTCTCACCTCTTTAGGCAATATGATACGGGGAGCACCCAACATCCTGGGACACATTGGCCCAAGTCCTGAAGCAGCAGTAGATAGTTGGATGCTGCCGGTTTCTGACTCATCACCATTTTTAAAACCAATAATCTGGCTTTAAAGGAGAACAGCAAAAGGGAAAAATAAAATGTATTTGTGCCCTTACCTTAGACCAATCCTTTATGATTTATAAAGATTGCCTTAAAGATTTTCCACAAGTCAACTTTATTTTGAAGAGACAAGGTAGGTAAGTTAATATCTTTTAGTGGATCATCATCAGCTGTTTGTGAGAGACAAGCTTTCAAGATTATACATAGCTCTTTCTTCAGGTCTGAGAAGTGTACCCAGACTTGGGGCTTGTCTACACTGGCAATTTACAGCAATGCAACTTTCTGGCTCAGGTGTGAAAAAACACACCCCTGAGCGCAGCAAGTTTCAGCGCTATAAAGCACCAGTGTAGACAGTGCACCAGCACTGGGAGCTACACCCCTCGTGGAGGTGGGGGTTTTTTGAGTGCTGGGAGAGAGCACTGCACTTTAGCATTGCCAGTGTAGACTGGCCATCAGAGTGTCCAGCTAAATGCAAGGTGGAACAGACTGTTTAGCATAAGTTAGAAATCTTAATAAAGGGTTATTTAAAATAAACAATTTGGTACCATGTTATAAGGTAAACAGGGCCGGCGCTACCGTTTAGGCAGCCTAGGCAATTGCCTAGGGCGCCAGGATTATTCGGGGGGTGGCATTTTGCCGGGGGGGCGG
>NW_027425467.1:7047-9776 GCF_003597395.2 Chelonoidis abingdonii
AGCTCACCCCGCCTGCCACCCCCCCACACCCGGGGAGCCCCCTCAGCAGCAGCGCCTCCCTGCAGCTAACCCTGCCCGGGGAGCCCTCCCCAGCTGTTCTCCGCTAAGCATGCTGGCGCCGCTCTAATTCTCCTCCCCTCCCAGGCTTGCGGCGCCGATTGGAGGAGACTTAGAGTGGGGGCTGTGTGCTCAGCAGAGGAGGCAGAGTGGAGGTGATCTGGGGCAGGGAGAGGTTACCATGTGCCCCCCCGCCCCATTACTGCTGGTGGCTCTCCCTGCGTCCCCCCCGCCACAGCTCACCTCCACTCCACCTCCTCCCCTGAGCGGGCTTTTAGGAGCCCTCAACCACTAGGCGCCTTAGGTGGCTGCCTAGTTTGCCTAGTGGTTGCACCGGCTCTGCTCCTGGCCCATCAGGGTAAGCCACTGGCAGGTTGGGACATTTTGTTTATTTGGAGCAACTGCAGGCATGCAGTCCCTCAGCTTCCATTGGCTGGGAACAGCAAACCGCGGACACTGAGAGCCGAGGGCCTCCATGCCTGCAGACACTCCAAGTAAACAAAACATCGTGACCTGCCAGCGGCTTACCCTGATGGGCCAGGAGCCAAAGTTTTCCAGCCCCTGAAATATAGGGTCGGCTTATGAAAGAGTCATACAGTTTTTGCTATTTTTACCTAACCATCTTGGGGGCTCGCCTTATAAACAAATGGGCTAATGAACAAGTATATATGGTATATTAAGTTTGCATAAACAGCTTAAGGAATATATTTTCATGTTGTAGAACGTACCATGTCAACTGGAGATATTGGCAAAGCAGTACGTGTTCCAGTATATATTTCTAATCTGTTCATTTAATAATATTTAATTTTTATGAATTAGATGCCATAGAGCTCCCTTTTAGCCAATAACCAAATTAAGGTAGAAATTCAGAGATCCTGTGAATAGATGATAATGGTGAGAACAGATCTGAGTGTAGTTTAGCATCTGAGATACTCTTTTAAAAATATTTATGGCATCTTTTGTCTATGGAATTGCTTAGTGGGCGCATCTAGTTTAGTTAGCCATTAGATATAGATGACTCCATCTAACGACTTACCTAGCCATTGATTCTAATCTAACCCAGAGGTTCTGAAAACGTTTCATTCATGGACTACATTTTAATACAGAGAGTGTTTCATGGACCACCCATGCTTCCACTGATTGTGCAGACCATTTCCTCCTGTGTGTCACTATATAACACTCATGTGGCAACTACAGTAATTGCTTACATGAAGAGTAATTTAAGAAAGTGTTTAATTTTTTAAGCTATTCGTAAATGCAGTTTAACAGCTGGCAATAAAAAGGAGGAGCCAGCACTGTGGACCACCAGCAAGTACCCCATGGATCACCAGTGCTCTGTGGACCACAGTTTGAGAACCTCTGATCTAATCTCTTTGGGTATGTCTACACAGCAAAGAAAAACCTGCAACTGGCCCATGCCAGCCAACTTGGCTCACAGCCCTCAGGCTACAAGGCTGTATAACTGCTGTGTAGACTTCTGGGTGCTCTGGGACCCTCCACCCCACAGGGTCCTAGATTCTAGGCTCCAGCTCAAGCCAGGAAGTCTACAAAGCAATGGAAACCGCCCTACCACGGTTTTTTCTTTGCTGCGGAGATACATCCTTTGTGTCTCAGTTTCGTCTGTAAAATGGGATAATTATACTTGCCTGTATCACAAGGTTGTGCTGAGGAATTATTAGTTAACATTTGCCAACTGTTTTGCAGATGTAAAATTCTATATAAGTGTTATTAATAATTATTTATATTGCAATAGTGACTAGCAGTCCTAATACAGATCCAGACCCCATTGTGCTAGGTACTGTACAAGAGTAAGAGACAGTTCCTACCCTGAAGGGTTTACAATCTAAATAGAGAAGACAAAGAGCGGGAGAGGGAGGAGAAGGAGAGAGGCCAAGTAACTTTCCCAATAACACTCAACAGGTCAGTGACAAAGCCAGAAATAGAGCCCAGGTCTCTTGAGAGTCAGTCCAGTGCATCACTGGACCACACTGCCTCTATGGTATCAGCACTTTTTATTTTCCAGTTCTGTGACTGAGAGCAGAGTTATCTGATGCACCTCTTCTACTCCTGTTGCTGTGTGCCTGCATTCTGTACACTTGTAGAGGGAATACAGAAGAGTTTTCAGAAGGCCTCATTGACACTGAAAATCTGCAACAAAAAAGGGGGAATGTGTCCTAGAGTATAAGAATTAAGAAGATGCTAGATGTAGTGTGTTGAGTTGGATCACAGAAACCCCCCTGGAAGCTGCCAACTGATGTGCCCAGACTACCTCTGCTCCTGTTTTCCCTGCGAGCTTGGGACTCCAGCACACTGTCTTGCTGAGCCAGACACTCCCATCTGCTCCAGCAAAGACCCAGGGTCTGAATCACTTGCCCCAAAGCTGCAGGTTTACCTGAAAACAGCTCACAGAAGTGTGCTTGTCTTTAGCACTCAGCTGCCCAACTCCCAATGGGGTCTAAAACGAAATAAATAAATAAATCCATTTTAACCTGCATAAAGCTTATGCAGGGTAAACTCATAAATTGTTCGCCCTCTGTAACACTGATAGAGAGATATGCACAGTTGTTTGCTCCCCCAGGTATTAATACATACTCTGAGTTAATTAATAAGTAAAAAGTGACTTTATTAAATGTAGAAAGTAGGATTTAAGTGGTTCCAAGTAGTAACAGACA
>NW_027425468.1:0-6500 GCF_003597395.2 Chelonoidis abingdonii
GTTACCAGATCTAAGCTAGGAATTAAGCTTAGAAGGGTCCATGCAGGTCCCCCACATTTGTACTCTAAAGTTCAAAGAGGGGGGAAAAACCTTGACAGCAGGAATGACGGGAAGTATGGCAAGAGACCAGCCTGGCTTAACCAGGAGATCTTCAATGGTTTGAAACTCAAAAAAGAATCCCACAAAAAGTGGAAACTAGGTCAAATTACCAAAGATGAATATAAACAAACACCACAAGTATGTAGGGAGAAAATCAGAAAGGCCAAGGCACAAAACAAGATCAAATTAGCTAGAGACATAAAGGGTAACAAGAAAACATTCTACAAAATATATTAGAAGCAAGAGGAAGACCAAGGACAGGGTAGACCTGTTACTCAAATGAGGCGGTAAAAACAACAACAGAACATGTGGAAATGGCAAAGGTGCTTAATGACTTCGTTGTTTTGGTTTTCACCAAGAAGGTTAGGGTGACTGGAATGTTAACATAGTGAATGTCAGTGAAAATGAGGTAGAATCAGGGGCTAAAATAGGAAAAGAATAAGTTAAAAATTACTTAGACAAGTTAGATGTCTTCACGTTACCAAGGCCTGATGAAATGCATTCCAGAATATTCAAGGAGCTGACTGAGGAGATAGGTGAGCCATTAGCGATAATCTTTGAAAGTGTCATGGAAGATGGGAGCGATTCCAGATGACTGAAAAGGGGCAAGTATAGTGACAATCTATAAAAAGGGAAATAAGGACAGCGTGGGAAATTACAGACCAGTCAGCTTAACTACTGTACCCAGAAAGAAAATGGAGCAAATAATTAAGCAATAGCTTTTTTTTTGACAGGGAAACAAGCTTTGTGGATTGGCAGGGGGAAGCGGAAGACATGGTATATCTTGACTTTAGTAAAGCTTTTGATACCATCTCGCATGACCTCCTCATACACAAACTAGGGAAACGCAACCTGGATGTAGCTACTATAATGTGGGTGCAAAATTGTTGGAAAATTGTTCCCAGAGAGTAATCAGTGGTCCACAGTCATGCTGGAAGGGCATAATGAGTGGGATCCTGCAGGGATCAGTCCTGGGTCTGGTTCTGTTCAATATCTTCATCAATGATTTAGATAATGACAGAGAGTACACTTAAAAAGTGTGAGGATGGTATCAAGCTGAGAGGGGTTGCAAGTGCTTTAGAGAGTAGGATTACGATTCAAAATGATCTGGAAAAACTGGAGAAATGGTCTGAAGTAAATAGGATGAAATTCAATAAGGACAAATGGAGTATTTTGCATTTAGGAAGAAACAATCAGTTGCACACATACAAAATAGGAAATGACTGCCTAGGAAGGAGTACTGTGGAAAGGGATCTGGGGGTCCAATAAGCTAAAAATATGACTCAACAGTATAACACTATTGCAAAAAATGTTAACATCATTCTGAGATGTATTAGCAGGAGTGTTGTAAGTAAGACATGAGAAGTAATTCTTGTACTCTACTCCATGCTAATTAGGCCTCAACTGGAGTATTGTGTCCAGTTCTGGTGTCACATTTCAGGAAAGATGTGCGCAAATTGAAGGAAGAGCAACAAAAATGATTAAAGGTCTAGAAACATGACCTATGAGGGATCATTGAAAAAAGGGGTTTGTTTAGTCTTGAAAAGAGAAGAGTGAGAGGGGACTTAGCAGTTTTCAAGTACATAAAAGGTTGTTACAAGAGGAGGGAAAAATTGTTCTTCTTAACATCTGAGGATAAGACAAGAAGCAATGGGCTTAAATTGCAGCTAGGGAGGTTTAGGTTGGACATTAGGAAAACTTCCTAACTGTCAGGGTGATTAAACACTGGAATAAATTGCCTAGGGAACTTGTGGAATCTCCATCATGGTGATTAAGAGCAGTTAGACAACCCCTCTCAGGAATGGTTTAGATAATACTGTGTCCTGCAGGAATGCAGGGGTCTGAACTAGAAGGCCTCTCAGGTCCCTTCCAGTCCTATGATTCTATATTTCTGGTCTGCTGTTGTCTCATGGATACTGCCAGCCCTGGTCACAGAAGTCAATTATCCTGGCAGAAGTACTGACTTTTAAAAAAAAAAAAAAAAAAAAAAAAGACAATAGAAAAAATCTACTCTGAAATCAATATCTTGTGACAAGTGAACAGCAACAAAAAGTTTGATCAAGTGTCAAGCAACTTAAATGTTGCAGTTCATTAAATGTAATGAGTCATAAAAGTAAATTCGTGATCAGATCATGTATAAAATCTCATTAAAAACCTACTCCTTCTTTCTTTTCCTTTGCAGAGCAATGTAAAGTTCAGAGATTATTAAAATCATTTTTTCATATAAGCAGTTCATAATCATGAATAAAAAATAAAAACATCTACTTCTTGCAGTGGTGGCCAGTTTACTCAAAATCACATCACTTGACACAAGGCCAGTGTGGAATCCCAATATAGATAAGTGACTGGTGACAGCTGAAAATTGGTAGTCAAAGTTGACAAGATTAGGTGCAATTCCTTTAGAGACTATCTTCCATAACACTTTACACTAATTTGAAAGGCAGGTGAAAACTAGTTTAGACACTTTTTACATGAATCCCACATTTCCTCTATTATAAATGAATTTATATTGTGTCGAATGATGACCCCCACTGTATACTCATAATTGTGATTAAACACTTGAGATTTTCAAAGACAAAGGATTAAGATGCTCAATTTCAATAATATTAAGAGGAGTTATTTAATGAAATGCTGTAGCCAGCTTGAAGTCCTAAAATATATATTCAAATGCAAACAGATTTATTGGTGAGAAATGCTTGTCACTAAGGAACAGTCAGATTACTTGTTTGAAACTCAAAGGATTCAAGGAGTCATTTAAACCCACTACCTATGCCTAAATGTCATTTTGTTACTACTAAATGTAGATTTTGCAATGGCAGAAAAATGAGAAGCCACACAGACATCTGTACGTAGAGACTGGATTTTCAAATATCACGGGAAAATCATGTTTGGCCAAGCACTATACATAATGCATATGCATTTATGTATCTCTGAAAATACAGATTTTATTTCCTCCCAGGACTAATAGTTGTGAAATTATCTTTTGTGGCCTGGTTCTTGCCCATGCATCCAGGTGCAATTACACTTACACTAAAACATATTCCATGGCCACTCTTTCTTGTGATTGTAAAAGATTCTGTGCTGACTCAGTAATCCATTTCCCACTACTATTTGTTTCATTTTCCTAAAAGAAAGTACAGTAATTATTAAATGTGATGATTCCCTTCCTGTAGTGTTTTGTAGTACATGTCATTATACTGAATCATCATGTCAAGTAAAAAAGTATATGATAATGGATAATGGGCAGGCAAATGTCTTTGCCAGATCTTTAACTGCTGCTGTTCAAAAAATAATCAGAAAAATCAACAACCTCTGCCAAACCTTAACAATCTTTTAGTTCAGGTTTGGTCAAGGCATGAGCTATGATTTAGCCCAATTCTTATTTAGCCCAAACTAGTATGTTTAGCGAAACCCCAGCTGTTTACATTTTAGCTGAATGCTCCTGTTGCCTTGTGAAATGTTCTATACATGTATTCAGGATGATGCTATTTTTTTTTGCCGCCCAAGCATAGCAGTCAGGGAGCCTTTGGCAGCGTTTCTGCGGGAGGTCCGCCAGTAATGCGGATTCCGCAGCGGCTCTGCAGGTGATCTACTGGTCCCACACTTTCAGCGTACTCACCGCTGAATTGCCACCAAAGTCGCGAGACCAGTGGACCTCCTGCAGAAACACCGCCGAAAGCTCCCTGACTGCTGACCTCAGCAACCAGCAGCCCCACCTTGCTTGCTGCCCAGGCATGTGATTGTTGCGCTGGTTCTAGAGCCGCCCCTGCATGTATTATTTGTCTAATGACAGTGTACCAGCTCAACATGGCATCATTCATGTTACATCTGGATTTAATGGAGATCTTCAGGGAATAAGCATTTCTGGACTTTAACATCTGGGCCCATAAGAATATACCTTCCAAAGAAATGCAATTTCAAAAAGTCCAAACACTTCCAGGTAAATAAAGCAAAACCATAATCCATCCTGGCTCCTGATCAGTTAGTTTAAACATTTTTTTGCATGAGTTTGTGGCAAGGCTGTTACAAATATTTAACTGACAGACTGTTCTCTGAATATTAATCAGAGACACTACATACGTTTTAAGGTAAATATAGACTAGGTCATTTGGTCTTCTAAAATGTCCCTAAATGTGCGTTCCAAGAAGTCCCTTTCCCAGCCTATGTTGTGATATCTGAGTAAGAAGCAGCTTTCATGAATCCATCTTCACTGGCATTATAAATTATTCTCTGTTGTATCCTTCAGTTGCAGCTGTCAAATGTAAGCTGCAAGGATAAAGAGTCACAGCTTCCTCTTTAGCTGATTTAATTTTACAGAGAACAACAAATTCCCAAGTATTCTTGCTAGTGCTAAAGCCAGTCATATGAAGGTGCCTGTGAATTTTCTGTTATAAAGAAATATGTAATATAAATTAATAGTAATAAACTCAGCTTGCATTTTGACTGCTCTTGTATTCACTGCTATACCAACTGCTCCTCAAAGCATGAACAAGTGCCTCCTGAGAAGAGAGTGTCTTAACATTATCAGATTATTTTTAGTGGTTGACAGACTGGTTCTGGTTACACAAAAACCCACTGAAATGTTCACCCACCCTATAAACTTTATTGAAATCAAGATATAGATGCCCTAGTTAATGCAAGCAGAATTAATTCACGTGGCAATTAATAGAATAGTAAAAACATTGTTTTTAAAACTATAATATTTCATTTTTATGAAACAGTTCTCAAACTGGAGGGGCCACTATCCAGAACTGAGAAAGCAGAACAGGGCATCTGGAGTGCCGGGTTCCAGCCCCACCTCTGCCACTGAGTGACCTTAGGGTTGCAAATCCCACTATCTTCCAGGCCCCAGTTCAGCACTTAAGCATGTGCTTTAAATTTAAGCACCTGCTGAAAGTAAACAAATCCTTGAATTTATTTCCTGACTAGGGATGGACTTAAGTACATGCTTAAGTGTTTTTCTGAATCAGGGACATTGTGTTTCAGTTTCCTTTTCTGAAAATGGGGATAATTCTTACTTTACAACATTTAATTCAATAATAAATGATAAAGCACTTTGGACAATAGGCACTACAGAAATGAAAAGCATTATATTAACAATAATAATGCTAAAAGCTAGTATTCGAGTTTATTTTCTTTGGAGATTAGTATTCCAAACAAAGTGTTGGATGATCTTCCAAAGCTTTGAAAGAAAGGTTTGAAAAACTTGAGTGCCCAAAGTTCTGCTGCTAAAACCGCATTGAAACTAAATTCAAAACAAGTGGCCTGGTTTTCAAAAATGCTGACTGCTCTGCAGTTCTCATTGAAGTCTCCCTGGAGAATGAGGAAGCTATTTAAAAAGTAAAATCTTTGCTATGGATGTTGTGGACAAGTGGAACCTTATAATGCAAGTACTATGTATTCTATTTTTTTTTTAATAAGTACTTGAAAAATGTGGTAACAACGGTAGCTGTTTCAGTCTATGTTTCCCTATGAGATACAGTAGTTCCAGTATATTATCCTGAGACAAAGATTGGAAAACTGAAGTAGAGTCATTGTCAGAGCTGGAATTAGAACACAGGAACTCGTGAAACAGTTCCATTCTCAGACAACAAAAAAGACTGAATTTGCTGAAGGATGAATCTAACAAAAGAAACAAACTAAAAATTGATTAGTTTATATGCAAGAAGTAGAGAAACAGTATGGTTCAGTGGATAAAACACTAGGGGTTTTATCCTAGTTCCATTCCTAGGGTTCCATTCCTGACTGTCATTGACCTGCTACCTTAATAATAAGAAAATTAAAATGTTGTTTAAAATCTCCAAACTCCAATATTATTTAAAAGTGTAAAACAAACAAAACAAATCTGATCACTGAAGAATAGCAAAATAAATTTTGAAATGTATAAACAGGATATATCAGAAAAATGAAATCTGTATTTGAGGAGTAAGAGAAGTACTAGAAAATGGAAAAAATATTTACACTAGGAAAACATAAAATACAAATTACTATAAGTCCCATTTAAAATGAAATTTTTAAAGACAGATAAAACTCTAGTTAGATTTCACCTTGGTATTCTGAAAGCTGGAAAAAACACAATTACTTTTTAAACAGAGATCCTTATCTGGTCAGTGGAAAAACAGAAAGTACCACAGACTGAAGTTACATAAGTGTAACATATGCTTTCAGAAAAAAATAATGAATGGAAAATCAGGTTCTGTAGACCTTAACACACCAGAGACAAGATTAATATATTGTGAGAAATACAGGATGACAATGGTCAATGTTAGGGGTATCATAGAATCATAGAAGATTAGGGTTGGAAGAGACCTCAAAGGTCATCTAGTCCAACCCCCTTCTCAAAAGCAGGGCCAACACCAACTAAATCATCTCAGCCAGGGCTTTGTCAAGCTGGGCCTTAA
>NW_027425469.1:0-1820 GCF_003597395.2 Chelonoidis abingdonii
GTGGTGGGTGGCTGAGGGGTATGTGGGGGTCACAGGCAGGTGGTGAGGGGCTGGGGGAGGTTGGGAGTGACAGGCAGGTGGTGGCTGGGGGGAGATTGGGGGGCTGTGGGGTGACAGGCAGGTGGTGGGTGGCTGGGGGGTATGGGTGCAGTCCCAGGTGCTGTGCACACAGGCGGGCTGCGGGGGAGGGATTTGCAGCACGAGCCGATGGGTTTTTCCCGGTAGGATCCCGGAAGGACGCTCCCCATAGGCCACAACGGGGCCTTCCAGCCTCTGCCCTTATACGGAAAAAGGAAGCGAGGCGGCCGCAAACGTAGCCCCATTTGGAACGTTGGTGCGCGGCGCGTTCGGATCCCGCCCCCTGTCGTCATGGGCCCCTGAGATAGTCATGGAAACGGTAACCGGGGCAGGCTGGGGTGACCTCAAGCGTGGGCGGGGCCGCCTCCTCCCCTTCCTTCCTCTTAAAGAGCCCGCGGCGGGGAAGGGGCCGCTGCTGGGCGAGTTTCTTCTCAGGCCTGCGGGCAGATGGCAGAGCGGGGGGGCTTGACCCCCCCCTCCCCATTCTTGCCCCCCCCTGCACCGCCACAGATGCGGGCGGGTAATTCTGGCCTCTTTGCAGCGCTGAGATTATGACCCTAATAAAAAGAGGAAAAGCAGGTTTACGTGGGAGCTCGACCCCCCCATTGCGTCGCCCCGGGGTTTGCTGCGGGGGTTTCTTATAAACAATTCGGAAAATTGTTGCACTCGCTGGAGGTCCTTAAAGCAGCTTTGCCTGGAAGGGTTTTTGAGGCTTTCTAGAGCCAAGGTAAGTGGTGATACCAAGCCGGCTGCGCACCTCGCAGTGCCCCGTTCAACTGCATCTAGGTGGGGCGAAGCATGAAATAATTCTACAGAGCGATTGCGAGGCCAACACCGTTTGTACACGTGCAGGAGATTTTGGCGTGGCTTGAGCGCTATACAGGTGCGAACATTAGTACCTTACGAGGGGAGCATAACTAGTTGTGCCGTGCAGCCGCTTGCATCCGGCACATGCACGTTCTCAACGAACGGAGGAGGATTTCATTCACCACGAGTTCTGGCTCAGAGCTGGGGTTTGCTGTAGTACGATGTGTTTACTGGCATGACACGAGACACGGCGATTGCATTGTACGGGCACGCATTTTGCAGCCAGCACGCAGATGTTGCAGTGACTCCAGTCAGTGGATTTAAACGCAGATCGCGCTGTTTATACACACACAGAGAAAGCGACGTTTGCGTTTGCCTGGGAGGTTGCATTCCATGTACACAAGGTGCGTTTTATCTACCAGAGGTTGCAGCCTCACATGCGTTCTGCTTCTGCTGCATTGCACGCGGAGATAGATTTATTTGGCAGACCGCATTAAACGGAGATGGTGCTTTTGCTCAGACACAGAAACGTTTCACTCACAGGCTGCATTTGCACTTAAAACAGCGATCGTGCTTGTGTGCTCACGTTATTGTGCAGCGAGCTTTATTGCACGCTGTGCAGTGGCTGCATTTATGTATCGCATTGTGCGTGCATGTGCGCTATCCGCTGCATTCAGTGCATCGCGCGCATCCAGGCCTGGTGCAAGAGTGGCACCGCTGGCCCTACACAACCAGCTGGCGTTGGCTCCAGAGACCGCCCCGCACTCACACGCGCCCCGGCGGCATCTGCTGTACTGCGCGCACAAACAAGCCTGGAGCTCTACGTTGGACGCGCATAATAAAGCACAACTGCTCGGCGTCTGGCTGCTTGGGCCGAAGCGGCCGCGGGCGGCTAGTCTGAAGGGGGGGTCCCTTTTGCGTCGACCCCCCCCCCC
>NW_027425469.1:5457-8177 GCF_003597395.2 Chelonoidis abingdonii
GGGGGGGGGGGGGGCACTCAGGGGTCCTGCAGCTGTGGTGAGGGATTGGGACATGGTGACCTTGCTTGGGGGTCCTGCAACTGTGGTGAGGGATTGAGACACAGTGCTCTTGCTAGACGGGAGATGGGTTCACAATTGCTGCTGGTCGGGCGTTGAAAGTGTAACCTGTGTCCTGGTGATCCCGGCCTGACGGGACCACAAATGAGGGGCAGCGCTGGATGCCTGGACTTTAAAGCATTGTTGACTGGTAATGAGCCAGGCCTTAGTATTTTCCCAGAGTTACGGGGCCCAGGATTCAGCGCTTTGCCTGGGCCCTCTCTGGAACTGCTTGCCCCAGCTGCAGGTGTCTGGATCAGTTCCTCAGTGGTGGTCGGTGCATCCGGCCTCAGGAATTTTCTGTGTGATCCAGCCTCTGACCTTCCTAGCCCTGTTAAAATCAAAGGTGTTTAGTACAGATGGGTCCGTGATGCAGCTGCCCAGGGGTAAGTCTGCGTGTTTCTATTGTAGCCATTCCCGGTGGCCCTGTTGTGTGGGGAGCTGTACAAACATGTGCGCCCAAGCGCTCACATAGACAAGTGGCAGAAGGAGGGGAAACTGAGGCACTGAGTAGAGGTGGGATTTGCCTCAGTTCACTGGTGGAGCTGGGGAGAGAACCCAGGTATCCAGGCTGGGCTGTATTTCCAATCAGTTGCCTAGATGTGTGGATGCCTCAGCCCTACGTGCTTTGAGCCTGATGGTGCTGTGTTTGCACTAGTGCAAAGTGAGTAAAACACATCTAGGTCAGTTTCTTCCACAGTAGGCAGGGCAGGGCTATCCCCAGTGTACAGAGGGGAAACTGAGGCACAGAGAGGCTAATTGACTTGCCCAAGGTCACATGACAAACATGTGACAGCATAGGGCTGGACTGCCCTGCCCTGCCCTGCTTCTCTTTGCATAGGTGAAGTCCAAGAAATTGAAATGCCAGGGGTGGGGGGGTGCTGTCACCCTTTAACAAGCATCTTAATCGTGTATTTTTGTAAAAGTTACCACAGAATAAAGCCCCCATTGCTGATATTGTAACCAGCTTAAAAAGCTGGCTACTGTGTCAGTGTAGCTCCCCCCTGGTGGCTGGAGTCTGAACTTCTCATTGGTGTGTCATAGTCCCTGTAGTGCAAACACTGAATGGGGAGTTTCCTGAAGCTCAAGCAAAGAAGGGGGCCTGGGTGCAGGAGGATCTGAGTTTTGTTCCCAGCTGCTGCTGTGAAATCCGGTGTGCGGCGTGAGTGATGATAGCTGTCCTACGTGGAAATTCACAGCTGATTTTTAAAACTATGTGTTGAAAGCAGCCAAATTCTGTGGTTTTACAATCACTTTCTGTGGCGCAGTGCAGACGGTGGTGGAATTGTAAGCTGTCGCTTCACCTTGATGGGGTTTTCCTGGGCCTGGCTGCAGGGGCTCTGTAGGGAAATGCATGATCTGGGCCGAGCAGCCAGGTTCGAGTAAGTTGGAGTAAATTTCATTTTTCTGGCCTCAGGGAGCAGCCTGCATTTATCTCTCTCTGGTTTTGGTTCCTTGCATGTTCTCAGTCTGGATTATAAGAATAAAAGTGGTGCGATGTCACAACTGTCCAAAGAGAGTATTTGGGGGGTTTCATCTAGCTTCTGTGTGCAAGTGTCATGATCAGATGAGTGACCTCCCCACTGATCAGCTGAGTCTGCCCCCCCTTTTCAGACGGCAGCTCCCTGCATGATGGGAAATGCAGTGGTAAGCTCCGGGGGTGCACTCAGAGGAGGTTTGTGGCAGGAAGGGAAAGGAGGACTGAGCAGGAAGCAGACTGGCAGAGAGACGATGGGGAAGCAGCTGGTGTGGGACAGGATAGAGCTGTGGGCTGCCTGGAAGGGGAAGTGGGGGGCTGACTGGCAGAATCCAGCCCTCTTCCCCCCATGCAGCTGCAGCAGGACCCGACAAGGGGGTGGTTTGGGCAGAATCCAGCCCTCCTGCCCCCGGCGCAGTGGTATTAGAGAATGACTTCCTTTCTAGCAGCCGCCCATCAGAGACAGGATGCTGGGGCGGATGGGCTCATTCTGCTTTGCTGGTTCCCAGGCCACAGGCGAGGTTCCGGTGTTCTCACGGGAGCTGGGCACCCTCGGGTGCCCATGAGCCGGGGGAGCGGGGGCAGGGAGCACACACGGACCTGGTGGGGGCAGGGAGCGCACATGGCCCCAGTGGCAGGGCCAAGAGGGTGATAGTTGTTGATCCTGGTTATTATGGCACAGCCTTGAGCTGCAGCACTGTGCAAATACTAGCAGGGCCCCAGAGAATGGCCCCCTGGGAGGCAGTGAGGTGTAATGGTTAGAGCAGTGGGGCTGGGCGCCAGGATGCCTGGGTTCTGTCTCTAGCTCTGGGAGGGGAGTGGGGTTCAGTGATTAAAGCGGGGGGGGGATTTGGGAGCCAGGACTCCTGGGTTCTGGCCCTGGGAGGGGAGGGGTCTGGTGGTTGGGGGGCGGGGCTGGGAGCCAGGGCGGAAGGGGAACAAATATATAGAAGCGTGGAGCCACCTGGCGGCCGTTAAGCGAACAGCAACAGCTGTAGCAATCGCAGACCCCCTGCTGCCCCCTCGTGGCCAAAGCAGCGTCAGCAGCCGCCGCCGCCCGCAACGCCTCAGGCTTCAGTGACCCCGCCTAGGGCACCGTGGGGCTGGGAGCCTGGGGGGACCTGGCCCAGCCCCCCCGCGCCCAGTT
>NW_027425470.1:0-6502 GCF_003597395.2 Chelonoidis abingdonii
TTTTTTTTTTTTGCAAGAGGTGCACCAGTAGCCATCTTTTGTAACCCCAATAAATGTGGACACTTTGACCGACAAACATCGGGAGCTGCCTTTAGGTTTTGGAGACAGTGTTTCTTCAGTCGGTAGCTGTATTTGTGCTTCGGGCTGGTCGGATGTAGCTATACCACTTGAACCTTCAGATGATATGTTGATATATTCTTAGTTCTTGATGTATTCTTCACCTTGGTTAGTTTTTTGATGCCTTTGAGTGGAAAAATTGTTGTATTGTTTTTTGTCTTTTCATTTTCACTTTGACCTGCAACGTATAAAAGAGAGATGAATAAAGTAAATGTTTTGTTAGGATAATGCAAGTTACACCAAAACACATAAGTCTAGATTTCTAAAAATATATATATATTTTTTTTTAAAAATGTGCTTAATTTTAAACTGACTTTTGAAAAGTAAGCCATCATGGGAAGTCCTGTCATGGATCAGTAACTGGTTAAAAGATGGGAAACAAAGGGTAGGAATAAATTATCAGTTTTCAGTGTAAGCAGAGTCAGGATGAGCTGTACCCTGACATCAGGTGGTGAATTATGGAGAGTGTGGAAAAGAATTTCAGAGGCTGATCTTGTTTGCGTAGGCACACCTACCCTGCCTAGCATAGCCCACGGCAGCCTAAAATGGTCACTTTGACAGCTGTGGGATCCCCAATTTCTCTGTTATTGGGGCAGGAGGAATAAAATGTTGTCACCCTGATTATGTGAATGAGGAACTATGAGACTGCTTTATGACAGAGGGTCTCACCATCAACTAAGTAGCACTTGCTAGACAAGGGACATGGGTTCCAAAACTGAGAGAGAGGCTGGGGATAGATATCTGGACCTGATGGTGTGGGGCTGTTGTGTAAGCCAGAAGCACCACTTATGCCTTCTATCTCCCCATGGTTGAATGTCAGAGCTGATTTTTTATTCTATTAAGAATCTAGTTACAGGTTACTGAGCTGAACTCATTTTGGGCTAATGGTGCACCAGCAGTGGGGCTCCCCTACTATGAGCTGAAATCACTAAAGAGTTAAAATTACTGAGCTGAGATCACTGAGTGCTGTGCTAACTAGTGGGGGAGCCTGAAGCTATGTTGTGGAGCAGAGCAATTTGTGGGGATGGCTGGTGGAGCAGAGTGGGGCACTTTGTGGGATGGTTGGAGCGGCCTGCGGAGCTGAGTGGTTTGTGGTGGGGATGGCTGGAGTGGATCATGGGATAGCTGGTGGAGCAGAGTGGAGTGGAGCTGAGCAGTCTGCGGGGATGGCTGGAGGAGCAGAGCAGAGCAGAGTGGCTGGTAAAGTGGCACAGTTCGTGGTGAAGGTGGAAGCAGAACCCCACGGAGAGGCAGGGCAGTCAGCCCCGGACCACATAAAGTTCCCCTTTCTACCCAGGCTAAGGGGGGTGCGGAAATCCTGCAGATAGACTCTTGAACTCTGGGGCTGCACTGACCCAGGACAGAGACTTTTGGGTTGCGGGACTTTTGGGACTGTGGGTGATCTTTGGGTTGCTGGACTCTAGGGACATTTAGGGTATGGACTTTGGAGTCTTGGGGTGATTTGGGGGTTGCTGGACTCAAGAGACCAGGGAAAAGGACACGGCCCAATTTTCTGGGGTGAGTCTTTGCTCATGATTTGGTCTATGAACTCTAGCTGAGGTGTTTTCCCAATTTAATGCTATGTCATTTATCTCATGTTATTAAACATTTTCTGCTACCCCGAGACTCTGTGCTTGCGAGAGGGGAAGTATTGCCTCTTTGAGGCACCCAAGGGTGTGTGTAAGATTTTCCCAGGTTACTGGGTGGGGGCTCGAGCTAGTTTTGCATTATGTTGTAGGGAAAGGACCCCTATGTACTGAACCCGGCCCTAGATGCTATCAGTTCGGCCTGGCAGAAGGGTTACCTCAAAATGGAGAGAGATAAATATTGGTATCTCTGAGGGATCAGTACTGGGACCAGTACTGTTCAACATAGTCATAAATTGGGAAAAGGGGTAAACAGTTAGGTGCCTGATTGATTTTTCCTTGTTTTAAGATCCGAGGGGGGTGGATCTGGACTCACCAGGAATTGGCGGGGGGAAAGGAGGACAATGGTTAATTTTTCCTTGTTTTAAGATCCGAGGGGGGTGGATCTGGACTCACCAGGAATTGGTGGGGAGAAAGGAGGAGCAATGGTTAATTTCTTCTTGTTTTAAGATCCAAGGGTTTGGATCAGTGTTCACCAGGAACTTGATGGAGAAGTCTCTCAAGGCTACCCAGGGAAGGGTTATAGTACTGAGGCGGGGGGGAGGTAGACAGAGTTTCCCAAATGATTCATAAATAATTTGGGTGGTGGCAGCAAAACCACATCTAAGCTGGTAGTTAAGCTTAGAGGTTCTCATGCAGGTCCCCACATCTGTACCCTAGAGTTCAGAGTGGGGAAGGAACCTTGACACCAGTTCTACTGCCCTTTACTCATACAGTAAGAACAACATTTCATCCCCTCCACCCTCCTGCATTTAAATGATTTGTAACCCAACCCCAGCCAAAATCTATCGCTGGAGCAACACAGCTGTTTGCTGGATCCCTAGGTAGATTAGGTGTGAATGTAAATATAATCTGGCCCTGAAGCCTTTCCCCTGAGCCCCAGCTCATCACTACCTGCCAAGGAGAGCTCATTAGACTTTGCTTACAAATCATCATTTGAAATTATTAGGTTGGTCAACATCACTGCAATGAACGCACTGACACGTCATAAAAACACAGCTGTGTAAGGAGGCTAGTCTATGTTCAGACTGTTCAGATACACATATTTTCTCAGACACTGTATATGCTTTCGAAGTGTGTATTAATGTTTCAATTTCAATTCAAATTTCCAGACAGTCACTAAATTGGCAATGCTGCATGTAACCAGTTCACAAAACTGTGGGGGGGGGCAGGAGTTGGGGAAATTCTGGAGCGGGGTATAGGGAAATCACTGCTCTGGACATTTACACCTGGCATGGGTCCCAGCATTGCTGGTCACACATCTCGCTTCCACTTTCACTTTCACCTTCACTTTCACTCTCCCCCAAAGCCTGTGCTTGCTTCTGGGAATTCAGCTACTACCGGGAAATGAAACAAACAAAAGATGGAAATGACGATCCCACTGATGAGCTGTTCGCTGGGAGTACAAGGCTCAGAGGGCTCCCTATCAGCTGTGGGGTCCCAAGCTATAAATGTAGCTCACCAGAGAGAGGCACAGCTGACACCTGCAGTCACCCTCCACTCCAGAGATGATAAAGAAGATCAGTTTCACGGTGGCTCTGGGGCTGGCATCCCTGGGGGCTTTATCAGGGCAGAAGGTTCGTCTCAGGCTGTGGCAGGGCAAGGGGCCGAGGGTGCTGGGGGCTGGCTCTGGGGTGTCTCAGGATGGGGCAGGATGAGGGGTCAAGGGGGCTGGGCGCTGCCTCTGGGGTGTCTCAGGCTGGGCAGGGTGAGGGGCTGAGGGGGCTGGGCGCTGCCTCTGGGGTGTCTCAGGCTGGGGCAGGGTGAGGGGCCGAGGGGGCTGGGCACTGGCTCTGGGGTGTCTCAGGCCGGGTCAGGGTGAGGGGCCAAGGGGGCTGGGCGCTGGGTCTTGGGTGTCTCACGCTGGGGCAGGGCGAGGGGCCAAGGGGGCTGGGCACTGGCTCTGGGGTGTCTCAGGCCAGGACAGGGTGAGGGGCCGAGGGGGCTGGGCACTGGCTCTGGGTGTCTCAGGCTGGGCAGGGTGTGGGGCTCAGGGTGCTGGGTGCTGGCTCTGGGGTGTCTCAGGCTGGGGCAGGGTGAGGGGCCGAGGGGGCTGGGCACTGGCTCTGGGGTGTCTCAGGCTGGGGCAGGGTGAGAGGCTGAGGGGGGTGCGCACTGGCTCTGGGGTGTCTCAGGCCAGGGCAGGGTGAGGGGCCGAGGGGGCTGGGCGCTGTCTCTGGGGTGTCTCAGGCTGGGCAGGGTGAGGGGCCGAGGGGGCTGGGAGCTGGCTCTGGGATGTCTCAGGCCAGGGCAGGGTGAGGGGCCGAGGGGGCTGGGCACTGGCTCTGGGGTGTCTCAGGCTGGGCAGGGTGAGAGGCTGAGGGGGGTGCGCACTGGCTCTGGGGTGTCTCAGGCCAGGGCAGGGTGAGGGGCCGAGGGGGCTGGGCACTGGCTCTGGGGTGTCTCAGGCCAGGGCAGGGTGAGGNGTCAGATGCACAGTGTAACACAGTGTTGAATCGGGCTCATACTGTATAATGAATCCACTGCGTTGGGCCTTAGATTAATTCTCCTCTCACTTACAGAAGTTTAAGTCTCTGTTCAAATCAAGGGCGTTAAACTGCTGTAACATGGAGGAGAGTCAGAACCATGCTACCACAGAACTTAATCATATTAACAAGACCACAAATTACACACAGGAGACCTGATGATGCATTTGATGCATATGAGAACCTCCTGGTTAATGTAATGAAAGTTCCTCAAATATGATAGGTACATAATTGGGTCCAAGAACATAATTATCTGTGAGCACTGTCAAAAAGTTTGCAATGAGTGTCCCATCAACTGCACAGTGACTTGAAGTTAGTTATTACACATGACAAGTGTCATTTTACAAAATAATAATTTTCCTAGTACCCCTGAAGATATAATTCACTACTAGAGGGTTTTTTTTTTTAATCCTCAAAGATCAAGGCTTTGAAATTGACTGAAAATGCTTAATCTGACAGTTTTTGACAAATAAATGCTGGTACTGGCTTTCCTGTGTCAAACAGGGCAGTGAGTACTATTAATAAAAACATTCTTGCAGTCATAAAAGTCAGGTATTGATTTCAGTTGTGTTCTAGCAACACTTATGGAACAAATACAGTTCACTGTGCAACATAAAATCATACATTATACTTTAGGGAATAAAACAGGATTCTTCCTTTGTCTCAAAAATAAAATTGAAGAACCTTGTTATTCCTGAATCTCTCTAATGATACCTTAGGTACAAATTACAAGTTTTATAACTGGAACGTACTAGAGTGTATTTTACTAGCATCCATCTCTCAACCATATAGACTGATAGCTTGTCAAAAAGTTACCCACCTGGTTTATCATTTGAATCATGCAACTGTGTAATTTATGATGTGATATGAAGCAAATATAAGTAATATAGCTAATCAAAATGCTCTGCTTTCACAGCAGCTCAGGGTTTTCTTCAGAGTAAAGATCAATGTGCTAAAAGAAAAAAAATTAAAGAACCAAAATAAAGCAAAATAATAAGGTAAACGTAGTTGATAAATTAAAAATATTTGGAACAAATTACAGTAAACTGTGGTTACTCCTGGGGGAATTCTGAGACATTGCACAATTTGGGCAGGGGGTAGGTGAGTCCTGGAGGGTTCATGGCAGCTGCAGCTCCCAGCATGCCTTGAGGGAAGGAGACAGTGGTGTGCAGGAAACGCCACACAAGCCTGGGACCAAGAATCAGGCTGTTTCTCCTCTAGATCCCTGGGCTCTGAGGGGTTAGGGGGTGGGTGTCTGGGCTGGGGGGGGCCCATGGCTGGGCTCTGGGCTGGAGGGGGTGCAGGCCCCTGGGCAAGGGGGGGCCCCATGGCTGGGCTTAGGAGGGGAGGAAGCGCGGGTATCTAGGTTCTGGCGGGGAGGCGGTGCAGTTATCTACGCTGCAGAACCCTGTGGCTGGGCTCTGGGGGTTAGAGGCTCAGATACATTGGCTGGGCTCTAGGGGGGAGGGGTTTGGCTGGGCTGGGGAGGGGGCACAGAGAAACAGGTACTGGGTTATCATAGGGGTTTCTTCAACTCTATTCTTGGAGGAATTTTTCTTACAGACATACTTGCTGGCAAGTATTTTGAAATAAATTACCAAAATAATAGAAACTGGCATGATTATGTAGTGTTATTTTGACAAATAAAATTTGCAGAATTTCAGAATATTGTGCACAGATTTTTTATTTTTTGGTGCACAATTCCCCCAGAAGCATATGGTGTTATTGCTACCGTGCTAGATCACATAAATGGACAGAGGACAAAACTGCCATTAATGAAGTTGCATTTTGAAGGAACAAAACATTGCAAAAACCAATAACAGCAATCAAAATTAATTGAAAATAAGGAATTTCAATAAAAAGCAGACAGCAAATAAATGACCAGGCTCTTAGTTGACTACTGTAGCTCCCTCCTCTAGCACAAAATAAGAGCTTATGTACAGTGCCTAGCACAAACAGGTACTAATCCCTGACTGGGACTTCTAGGCTGTAATGTAAAACAATAGATAATAGTAACAGCAACAGGGTAGGAACACAACAGACAGACCATCACCCTGCACCTGTTCTGGATGCCATCCAGACAGGCTGGTTTACAGAGAAGCTACCGTTACCTCCAGTTGAGGAGTGTGTAGGAATGACCCCGGGCCCACAGGCCTGGGTGCCCCTTTAATTGGGGCATTTTGTTCTTGCTTGCAAGCTGGGCACACCCGCTTTGCTTATCGCAGGAACTTGGCCTTCCTCCATCCTCCCCCC
>NW_027425471.1:0-18085 GCF_003597395.2 Chelonoidis abingdonii
ACTGTCAGAGCGGTTAAGTAGTGGAATAAATTGCCTAGGGACGTTGTGGAATCTCCATTATTGGAGATTTTTAAGACCGGGTTGGACAAACTCCTGTCAGAGATGGTCTAGAGAATACTTAGTCCTGCCTTGAATGTGGGGGACTGGACTAGATGACCTCTCAAGGTCCCTTCCAGTTCTATGATTCTATGATTATTTTCCAAACTATTGATAATTGAAAGGATAGTAGCACTGAGCTGTTCAAACCCTTGAGCAAACAAATGTATGTTATCAATAGTTATTGCATGTTGATTAAGTCACTGGTTGCTAATACCTCTCACAGTTGCCTTTCCTACCCCATTGATGAAACTGTTTATTTTAAGTTTAAGGTTCTCAGCATCTGCTCTATTCCATATGGACATGCCAAGTTCTGAGCTTCTTTTCTCTCATCCTTGTTGCTTTATTAAAGGGTTTTGGAAACCTTTCCAAAATTGTAGCTGTATTTCAATTTTTGTATTAAACCAATTATTATATTGTTGAGGGCACTGAGTTGGCATAACAATATTGGAGACATTTAACTTGAGTGGCACATCAATTCATCCAACTTTTTCCACCATATGGTGGAAGGATAGTAGGTAGGATGTAGGATGATTCCTGATTCCAGCCAAGGTTGCAAATTTGGGCATTTCATTGGTGGAATAGCTTCACCTCCTCTGAAATAGTGTGGAGTAGTTTCAAAAGTATGGTACAAACACAACATTACAAAGGTTGAAGATTTGGATATGTAAATAATGCTTCATTGTTAATTAAATGCCTCATCTCTATGGATGCTGTAATACATAAAAAGGAGGGAGATAGCTCCCTTTGATGGACACCCAACCAGCCAGTTAGCTGTAAAATCCCTCTTGGTAGCTGTTCTTTACTTACTTTACCAGTAAAGGGTTAAAATTCCTCCAGGTAAAAAAAGAAAGTGGGCACCTGACCAAAAGAGCTAATGGGAAGGTAGAACTTTTTAAAATTGGGAAACTTTCCCTTTGTCTGTCTCTCTTGGCTGAAGGGACAGGGCAGCCAGGCTATAAGCAGCTAAGCCAGGTATGATTATAAATCATCAGATCATGCCTAGCACTACTAATCTGAATTCCAGCTGTATAAGTAGATCAGAATGTTTAGCTAGATGTGATTAGGGTTATTTCTTTTATTTCTTATTGGCTTGTGAACTCCTCTGTGCTAACCCCAGATGCTTTTGTTTGCTTGTAACCTTTAAATGGAACTCCCAATAAAAATATTTTGGGTGCTTGATTTTTGGAATTGCTCTTTTAAAATCTAGCAAAAGCCTAAGTTCCAGATATATTTTCTTTCTTATTGTTTTAATAAAATGTACCTTTTTAAAGAAGAGGATTGGATTTTTGGTGTCCTAAGAGGTTTGTTCATGTGATTTAATTAGCCGGTAGCCTGGAATGGCAAGTATTAAACTCCCAAGGTTACAGCTTTTCTCTGACCTTGGCTTGGTAAACGCTGCCACCACCCAAATGCAACAAACATCCCTTTGAACCCAGGACAGAGCACTTGGAAATTCCTCCCTGTGGGGTGCCCTCAAGCCCTTTTACCTCCCACCCCATGGGGAAGAGCTGAGAAAAAAAACAATGGAAATTAGCTGTGGCCACCCAAAATTAATAGTGATTGGGCTTCTAACTCCTCTAGGCATCTTTGGGAATCTCATCTTTCTCTGTGCTCAGTCACCATCTTTGGGTTCTTGCTTTTGATGTTCGAAGTTGCATTGTCAATTTTCATTGATTTCCTTGTGCCAAAGCTGAGATTATTTTCAAATTTTAAAAATAATTGTTTTTGAAAAACACATTGTTTAAATGACAAAAAAAGAATTGGAAAAAGAAAAAAAATCTGTGGAAAATTGTGAACAATGAAAAACATAACCAGTTCATTGTGAAAAATAATGGACAGAATTTTTTTTATAAATTATCAAAAATTGTCTTGATTTTTTGGGAGGAGAGGTGGGGATTCAAACACATCTAGAGTTACAATAATTACATGAACATTATGTCATTAATGTTTCCTCTGTATCTGGGCTTGCCTATACTAGGAAGTTAGGTCAACCTAGCTACATCGCTCAATAGAGTGAAAAATGTAGTTAAACTGAGCTAAGATCAGGGGTGTCAGAGATGCTGTTAAATTGAACTAAGCCTGAGTGTAGACTGAAGAATTCTTCCATCAGCCTAGCTACTGCCTTTTGTAGAGCTGGATTTACTACAGTGAAGGAAGAACCCCTTCAATTCCTGTAGCACTTGCCTACACTACAGCAGCCACAAAGTTTTCATTTTTTTAAATCTTTGAATAGTATTTCTAGCACTGATGTTGTTGTTAATCTTCTCTCTGCAGATATGTTGTAAATTCACTGAATGGAACAAGAGAGCCTCGCCACCACAGTGATGGAATTTGTCTTCTTGGGTCTCTGCCAGAGATATAGTTTATAACTCCTCCTTTTCTTGGTTATTCTCTATGATGACCTGACTGGGAAACATCACCATCATTGCCACTGTAGTCTCTGACTCTAATCTTCACACAGTTGCATAGTTTGTCCTGAACAACTTGGCCTTTTCAGATGTCACCTATAACTGCAGCACTATTCCCTCTAAATTGTCAAGAGTTTCTTTCTGAGCACAAGGCCGCCTCCTTGGCCAGCTTCTTTGTCCAGATGTTGTTCTTCCCTTTCACTGGTGTTGCGGAGGTCTTTTTCCTTCTGGTGATGGTGATTGACTGATATGTGACCATCAACAAATCCATGCGCTACCTGACAATAATGAACTGGTGCGTGTGTGGGGTGCGGTGTGTGTGTGAGGAAGGAAGGACTGCCTTGTTTCCAGTCTGAATGTGTCTAGCTACAACTTCCAGCCATTGGATCATATTCTGTCTTTCTCTGCTAGATTGAAGAGCCAATTATTAAATATTTGTTCCCCATGTAGATACTTACAGACAGCAATCAAGTCACCCCTTAACCTTCACTTTGTTAAGTTAAATAGATTGAGCTCCTTGAGTCTATCACTATAATGCATGTTTTTTAATTCTTTAACCATTCTTGTGTCTCTTCTCTGAGTCCTCTGCAATTTATCAACATCTTTCTTGATTCTTGGGCACCAGAACTGGACATAACGTTGCACCAGTGCCAAACACAGAGGTAAAACAACCTCTCTACTCCTATTCCAGATTCCCCTGTTTATGCATCCCAGGATTGCATTAGTTCTTTTGGCCACAGTATCACCCTGGGAACTCATGTTCAGCTGATTTTTGACCACAACCCCCAAATCTTTTTCAAGTCCTCAAACTGCTCTACACAGACACCTTTATGGTGGAGCTTCTGACAGTCTCCAGTAAGGGGCTGATCAGCACAGTCATCTTCATTATTTTGATATTCTCATGCACCATCATCTTGGTCAAAATAAGGATGAACGTCACAGAAAGGAAGGGCAAGGCTCTGTCCATTATCCATACCCAGATCGTGGTTGTGTGTTTTATTTTCTGCCCTTCCATCTTCATTGATGCCCGACCATTCTGGAGTTTCACGCTGAACAAGCCGGTCTCTGTCCCACCCAACTCTCTTCAACCTCCCTCCCAAAGCCACCACCCTACCCCAAATAATCCTCTAGTCCCTGCCTAAACCCATCCAATCCCCTGCTACCACATCCCCAAATAAACATCCCCCAACTATCCCTAACCCCAAATAAACTAAAAATGTCCTCCTGCCACAGCCCCGATCCATCCCACCACCCTGCCACACCAATACCCATCTCTCCAAATGAACCACCTGTCACACAACCACGCAAATAAACATCCCTCTAAAAATTGTCCTGCCAAAACTCTGCCCCCATCCCTGAAACCTTCCCTGTCACTGTGCACCATTCCCCCAAGCTCCATTTCCCATTAAACTCATCTTTTAGAATCACGCTAATCCCCCATCTCCAAACCCTTCTCTCTCCTCCTAATCTTCCTTTTCACCTCTGTCTCCCTGCTGCTCCTCCACTGCTCACTTCCACCAGGGGCCTCCTGCTGCCCCCAACACCCCAGATTTCACTCTATCTGAAATCAAGGGAACTGGATTGATTTACACCAGCTCAGGGCCTGGTGCTTCGTTTTTAGTCTTTGCCTCTGGGTACTTCTTAGTGACCAACTTCAAACACCCAAGGCAGCCTGAGCTGTAGGTTCTTCTGGTCACTGCATCTAAAGAGCTGTTCACCCAGAGGTAATTATGTGGAGTTAATGAAGGAACAGGCTATTCCAGGCCAGCTGAGCTCCTGGTGCCACCAGGCTCTGAGCTATTGTACGTCACATGTCTGTGCTATATACATTATTCCGTAAACACCTTGGGGCATCTCTTGAGTCTCAGCCCTGCCTTGCTTTTAGCCAAGGGTTCTTCCAGGAATGGTGTCACTGTGTGAGATTCAGGGGCATCATGTTCCCCTTCTGTGGGGTTAGGGTCAGCTAGGGTAGGTTATCAGGGTGGTTTGCTCCCGCAGCAAAGACAGAGCTGGACTCACAGACCTGGAGACCAGATTCAGATATTTAGCCCCAGAGCAGGGACATCCTTGGCTGTGACCATGTTTAAAGCCTACACAAGTAAGGATTATCTCGAGAGCTGAGAGGGACTTTCAGTCCCTGATCCCATTTAGTCCATCACCTCTCAGCCCAGCCTGCCCAAGGAGGGAAGCAGGGAGCACCCCTCTGTGAAGTGGATCCCTGTCTGCTAGGAACTGCAGAGAGACTCAACAACTCAGGAAATCTGGTGTAGTGACATGGAAACAAGTGTTGGATAACACTGTGTTGGTTGCTAGATAGATAGATAGATAGATAGATAGATAGATAATGACCAATGATTCCTAGAACTGAAGGATCAAATGCATCATGAGCTGAGAAAAAAATCCACAAAGACTGACACAGTAAGTTTTCTATTTCAACTAAATATGTTAGAGTATTAATGCACAGGACACATTTATAATCATAAATATGAATTTATGAATTTATGAAATATGAATTGCAATTGGAACTCTTTAAATATTTTATAGTGTCAATTTCATCTAACATCTAGAGTGAGTCAAAGTATTGTCAATAGAAAAAAATGACTTTTTTTAGAAGTCCCCCAAATCCCCTGGAAGACAGGAGTGTGTCACTCCAAAATTGCCCTGTTCTGTAAACTCCCCTGATGCTCTAGCATAGGCCACAGTTGGAGACAGGCTACTGGGCAAGATGTACCATGTTCTGACCTAGTCTGGCAGCTCTTATGTTTTTATGTTCTTGTGTCTTCATATGTGTATGTTTCGTGTGCCCATTTACAGCATTTGTGCTCACCTGGTAGCAATGTTATTCACTAGGTATGGTGCTAGACCAGTAAGTCTGGTTTTGAAACCCATTGCACTCTCATATATCCATGGGTAGTGCCAGGGTATATTGGCTGCTTCATTCAGTTCTGACCCTGGGTTTAAAACCGATAGTCTGTATGAAACATATAATTTAGCTTTCAGCTTTGCTTCTTATTCAGTTTTGCCATCTTTCAGCTATACCTTTGAATCAGAAATAAAAATGGATGCAATAGAGTGAATGAGTTTGAAATTATGGTATCATTGGACAGTATTAGTGCTCCCCAAACTTGTTTAAAGTTAAGTTTCCAATTAGGAGTGGTCAGAAATTTTCTACTTAAATTGTTTTCAGAGAAAAATTGGGGTTTTCAAATTAAACAAATTTTCATGGGAAAATAGGGTCGACTTCCCATGAAAATTTGTTTAATCAAAAATCCAATTTTGGGAGCAGATTTTCAATGAAAATATTCAGCCTTCAATGGCTTTTAGCTCAAAATGTTTGTTTCTCAGTTGCCTACCTTCCATGGGTGCCCCCTTTCCTGGTTCTGCTGCCCCCTTTACTATTGCTTGTGTTGGATGTGAACCTTTCCTTTGTTGTTAATGGGGTGCACCCCCACACACACTCCGGCTAATGGTTCCCATCCGGGCCTTCAGTGACCCAGCCCTCCGACTGAGTCACACAACCTGCTCCCTCCCCACCCTTCGGGGAATACAGTCCAGTTCTTTTACTGTCCCGCCTCCGGCTCTAGCTCTCTGTGTCTGCCTTTGCCTCTGGCTCTGTTTGCCCAACAGCAATAGTAAATTTCTTTGTTGGATGACAGTAGTTAATTTAGAACCTATCATTTTATATATATATAATTGTTTTTTTCCAAAGTGCATTACTTTGCACTTATCACCATTGAATTTCATTTGCCGTTTGTTTGTCCTATCACCCAGTTTTGTGAGATTCCTCTGCAACTACTCACAGTATGCCTTAGACTTAACTATCTTGAATAATTTTTTTTCATCTGTAAGCTTTGCCACTTCCCTGTTCAATCATTGATGAATATGTTGAACAGCACTTGTCCCAGTACAGATCCTTGAGGGTGTAGTAAGTGAAGGCCCTGCTAAAGGCCCAGTATGAGGCCTGAGGCCTGAATTAAAGTAATGGTTAAGACTTTGCTAACATAAAGCAAAGTGAAGCTGTGAGCCAGAGGCAGGCCCTGCTCACAAAAGCTGGCAAGGAAAGAAGGAAAAAAGGGGGCCTGATGCTGCCAAGAAGATACGTACCTTAAAAAAGTACTGAACAACTAGAGATCAGAACATTCACATACTTTCACATTCCATACAGATAACAAGGGAACAGGCCGCCCATCCCAATGACAGGGGCAAAAGGGTAATATGATGGATAGAGTTGTTTTGTTCAAAACCAACCAACATGTACAAGGTAAGAGGCGGCACCTTACTACGTAGAGGGGTTGTACCTTGCTATGTAAAGGAGGTTGCACCTCAATACGTCAGGAGTGATGTGTAACTTGTTTTTGTACCTGTGTGTTATAAGAATGTATCCCTGGGGGGGCTGATTGTCTTTGTCCGGCCGAGGGGGCAGTGGAAAGTCCCGCCACTGACTGAGCCGAGTCCATTGACCGTGGGTACATATTCGTAGTTATGCCCTGCCTAAAGTTAGGCTTAAAAAACCTACAGGGAACTATTATTGTATCCCATACGGCAATAAACCTGGTCAGGGACGTGCCTTTCGTACTTTACTAGAGGACTTTGTGGTTCATTGGGGGTTTCTCTTCGGGGGGTTTTTTCTGCTGTGTCAGCTAGCTGCGCAGAGCTGGGGCAGCACACAGAGGGAACACATGCATGCAGCCGAGTGATACCAACAAGGAGAGAGCAGAGCCCACACCGGCTAGCATCTGACAAACACATACACTTCTGACAACAGAGGGCTTCCGCTGTTCACCTGCTCTCTATTGTGAAAAATGACTGTTTATTCCTAAACAACTTTGTTTTCCTATCTTTCAGCCAGCTACTGATCCACATAAGAGGATCTTCCTTCTAATCCCATGTCTACCTTGTTTCCTTAAGAGTCCTCTTTGGGATGGATTTTGGTCAATAGGCTTTCGGAAAATCTAAATACACATCAAACTAGATCGGCCTTATTCACATGCTTGTTTGACAGCCTAAAAGAATTCCTAATAGAATGATGAGAACGTGACTCCCTTTATAAAACCCCATGTTGACACTTCCCATCAATCATGTTCATCTATGTGTCTGATAATTGCTGTTCTTATTATAGTTTCTACTTATTACCAGGTACGAAGTTTTAGGCTCCCCAGCTGTAATAGTCATTTTAAAAAATGACATGAACATTTAGCTACCTTTCGGTCATTTTGTGGATGAGGCCGATTTCAGAGCTGGGTTACATAGTACACGTTAGTATTTCTGCAATTTCATACGCTGAGTTCTAAAAAACTCTTTTGAGTCAATACCCAGCTGCGGGGATCCTGGTGACTTATTACTGTTTGTAGCTCAGGAATTTGTTCTCAATGCCTCTCCTATTGATACATCAGGTTGGGACAGTAGTTCAGATTTGTCGACCAAAAAGAATAGCTTTGATTTTGTGTATGCTCCCATACACCCTCTGCAGTGAAAGACTGATGCAAAGAATTCATTTATCTCTTGACAATGTCCCTTGTCTTCCTTGAGTGCTCCTTAACCACATTGTGGTCTTTAGTGGCCTCACTGCCTGTTCAGCAGGCTTCCTGATTGTGATACACTTTAAAATAGAACTTACTGTTAGTTATTGCATCTTTAGCATAGTTGCTTCTCCAAATGCTTTTCTTGACCTGCCTTATTATACCTTTACATTTTATTTTTTTTTAGAGTTTGTGGACCTAGGATTTGATTTCAAAATTTTTTAAACTTTCCTTTTATATCTCCAACTGCCCATTACTGTGCTCTGTAGCCATGGTGACATTTATTTATTTTTTGGTCTTCCTATTGTCTCTTTACACAATAGCAGATTAAAGGTATCATCTGCAGCAAAAAAACTTCAGGACCAGATTCCAGATAGAAACGCTTGCACTAATCATTTCAAAATTTACACCAACAGCTCAGGATTAAACAAAGACTGTGAATGGCTAGCCAACTACAAAACCAGTTATCGCCTTGTGCTCACACTCAATGCTAAAAAGGACCTCATCCTCCTGACTGAACAACCGTTGTCTCAAGATCGATTCTGCCTGCATATTATACCTTCCTGGAATTTCCACCACATGATCGACAAATGGGATTCACCCACAAAAGCTATGATCCAATACCTTCTGTTAGTAAAGCTCCACAGGACTTTGTCACATAAATAAGGTGATTTCAACTATCCTCTATGGCGGTAGTATCACTCAGGTGTGATGCCGAATAATTCTAGACACCAATAATACTGCTTCTTGAGAGTAGTCTAGAACCCACAGTGGAGAGGAAATTCTTGATTAGTCTAAGTGAGCACAGGCGGTCCAAAGTAAATTAGCTGAACTGCTCAGTCAATAACACTTGTAGGGGGAATACAAAAAAATCATCAACTACACATTTAACTGTAACATTAACATTTATTATTTAAAGTAAATTAACATTAACATTAAATAATTTATATAATGGAGAGGGAAGTAAGAGTGAGTAGTTAGATGGGAAATAAAGCGAGCACAAGGATGAGCCTGCAGATCATGCCCGACTTATTAAAAACTCTAATAAGGGTCGAAAATGTAATCACCCCAAATAAGAACAATAGGAAGACAAAAATAATAAATGTCACCATGGCAGAGCACAGTAAATGGAGCAGTGGAGATACAGGAGTTAATAAAATTTGACCAATCTAGGTCCACAAGGCCAGGGAGGTTGAAGTGTTCTCCTACAGGTTTTTTGTGTATTGCCATTCCTAGTATCTGAGTGTGTCCATTTATCCTTTTACGTAGGGATTGTCCAGTTTGGCCAATGTACATAGCAGAGGGGCACTGCTGGCACATGATGGCATATATTACACTGGTGGACATGCAAGTGTATGAATCGGTGATGTTGTGGCTGATCTGGTTAGGTCCTGTGAGGTGTCGCTGGTATAGATATGTGGGGAGAGTTGGCAGTGATGTTTGTTGCATGGATTGGTTCCAGAGTTAGTGTTACCATGGTGTGGTGTGTGGTTGCTGGTGAGAATATACTTAAGTTTGGTGCATTGCCTGTGGGCGAGGATTGGCCTGTCTCCCAAGGCCTGTGAAAGAGCAGGATCGTTGTCCAAGATGGGTTGTAGATCACTGACGAAGTGGGTTTTCACCCACGAAAGCTCATGCTCCAATACTTCTGTTCATCTATAAAGTGCCACAGGACTCGTTGTCACTTTTGACAGATCCAGACTAACACGGCTACCTCTCTGATACTTGACATTATTTTTGTGTGTTCCCATTTTGTTGCCTCTCAAGCTTCTCTTGGCATTTCACAATCAGTGCCACCGTCCTGCCCAGGTGGTCGGTAGTATATTCGTAGTGCTGTACTCTTATTAGTCAAGTATGGAATTTCTATCCATGGAGATTCTATGGCATAGTTTGATTCAGTTAAGATTTTTACCATATTTGACTCTATGCTTTTTGTAACGTTTAGTGCCACTCCCCGACCAGTGTGACCTACTCTGTCATTTCTATATATTGTGTAATTTGGTATTACCGTGTCCCATTGATTATCCTCATTACAACAAGTTTCCATAATGCATATTATATCAATATCCTCATTTAATGGCAGGAACTGGAGTTCACCCATCTTATTATTTGGACTTTTACTATTTGCGTATGAGCACATTTTGTTGATGTTTAGTTGCTTGCCTTTATATGTTGTGTTTAAAAGGGACTCTGTTCCTCACTAGCTACTGCCTTTATTTTACCAACATCTTTCTAATCCTCTATACTAGGATATAGAGCTTCCCCATTAATAAATTCATCCTTAAGGGATATTTCCACCTGAACTGTGTGCTTTTCTGCACCTGTCATCTTTCCCCCAGACCTTAGTTTAAAAAGGTCTCACAGTCCGTCCCCCAAAGAGCACACAATCAAGTGGATAAGGCAGAGAAAGTTGGGGAGGGGAAACAGAGGCACAGGGAGGGGAAGGGACTGGCCAAAGGTCACACAAAATGTCAGTGGCAGAATTAAGAACAAAACCCAAGTCTTCTGACTGCCACTGACCAGCATAGCACAGACATAAAGTCACAGAGGTAAATGATACAACATGGAAGTAATAGAATGATACTCCTAGTCCATCATCACACAAAGATGGCAGTGCAACTGGGACTTGGTACCATGAATCAATCTGTAAGCAAGTAGCAGGTTGTCTATGCACAGAACTCAATGTGGAATCATCACAAGCAAGCTGGCGCTCAAGGCGCTGGGTGTGTCTATGTGGAGTTTCCCTGGAAAGAGGGAATCAGGGTGTGATGGTGTTTCAGAAGTTTAGTTTACTCTCCAAGTTGTTAGCCTGCTGTTTGTCATAAGAACATATGACTGGAAGGGCCCTCTTAGGTCATCCAGTCCAAACCCCTGCTCTCACTGTCAACCCTGACTAGGGGGCTAATTGTTGGAGGGGAGCAGCACTCTAATCCTGACATTGCCTTGTCCTTCCCTTCACAGGCAGCACATGATGTATTGAAAAGGACAATGTCCAACCGAACCATGGTGACCGAGTTCTTTCTCCTGGGATTCTCTGACGTTCGGGAGCTGCAGATTTTGCACTGTGTGGTATTTCTAATTATTTACCTCGCAGCCCTGACAGGGAATCTCCTTGTTATCACTGCAGTAGTCCTGGACCACCATCTTCACACCCCTATGTACTTCTTCCTGATGATTTTGTCTATTCTAGATCTCGGTTTCATCTCCGTCACTGTCCCCAAGTCTATGGCAAATTCCCTATTGAACACCAGGTCAATTTCTTATTCTGAATGCATCGCCCAAGTCTTTCTCTTCTCTTTTGCTTTGGCTGACTTTGCCCTGCTCACTGTCATGGCATATGATCGATACATTGCCATCTGCAAGCCACTGCACTATGAGATTGTAATGAACAGGAGAGCTTGTGTCCAAATGACAGCCAGTGCCTGGATCAGTGGTGTTCTCAGTTCTGCTCTGCACACTGGGAGCGCATTTACAATAACCTTCTGTGGAGGTAACATGGTTGATCATTTCTTCTGTGAAATCCCTCAGCTACTCAAGCTCACTTGCTCTGACTCCTATCTCAGTGAAGTTGGGGTTATTGCCTTTAATGCATTCTTGGGCTTAAGCTGTTTTATTTTAATAATTGTGTCATACATTCAATTCTTCATCACAGTGCTGAGAATCCCCTCTGGGCAGGGTCGCCATAAAGCCTTCTCCACTTGCCTTCCTCACCTCATTATGGTCTCATTGTTAGTTTTCACTGACACCTTTGCCTACCTGAACCCACCTCCAGCTCAGCATCAGGTCTGGATCTCATGCTCACTGTTCTCTGTCATTCCTATGATGAATCCCCTCATCTACAGCATGAGAAACAAGGAGATCAAAGCTGCCCTGAAGAAACTGACTTGGCACAGATTATTGACCAAGAATAAAATGTCTATCTTCCTCTCATGATTGTCTTTTAAATCTGTGTTTCTTTATAAACCTAATCAACAGGTAACAATATTTTCTCCATCAGAACATGGTGTGCAGCGTCTTCATGAAAAATATGCATTTACAGTGGTTTAAAAAAAACCAAACCCTAACCCTACTGAAGTCAACGTACTTTAATTTTACCCCAGATCAAAATCTAGCTAGTTAGCTATTTTAGGATTTTGTACTACCACTCATCATGCTGTCTGAGCAGTTTCCACACAAAATCAGTAGCCATAACATAGTCCCTATTGGAACCTCTGGGCCTTCTCCTTTTTTGGGTAAAAAAAGCCCTGTCTGGGAATGGAGAGTTTGGAGTTTTATAGTTTGTTGGCATGTCTATTCTTTGCTTTGTTTTGTTTAATCAGTTAGTTGATTGGTTTGTTTCTTTGTTCCAGATATTTGTTGTTTTTTTAGAGGTTGGGTATATTCGGGGGAATGGAATGTTTGGTTACATGCAGTAGTTGATGTTTTGTCTTCTCTTGTATCATCTCTTTAATGGGTTTTCTGAGGGAGCTGAAGGTTTGCTCCCCACAGTGAGAGAGGGGTGCTGAAGAGGGTTTCTGCAAGGCCGAACCCCTGTTGAAATAATTGTTAGTGCAGCTAGGATTTTATTGTGTTATTAAGGATATGCAAGGGTGCCTAGAGCTGTGGATATGTATCTCTGTATTATTTTATACCCGAATACATAATGCTGTGTCATTTTTGCTGTGATGGAAAGACTTTTTGGAAGGGAAGGTTTTGCAGTGTTTCCTAAAGACTCTTGAAAATGAGACCAAATGTTGATGCCATTCACTGGGATTTAGCCTCTTCACTTTGAAGGGATCAGAGTTTGGCCAACAGTCAACACACACACAAGGATCCAAATATGCCTAAATGCAGCCTGGAGAAAGAGAGCACAAGGCATGTAAGGGACATCAGCAGATTAACTCTGAAGAGTTTCTGGCCAAAAAAACTCTGGGTTGAATGCAGCAGCAACAGACACATTGGGCTGAGTTACTTGTGTTGGGTCATTTTGATATAACATTGGTGTAAGTGGCAAAATACCAGTCCATGCACTGACCTGCCATTCCATCCACCACCTTGTGTAAATCTAGACATGGCCAAGCAGAGTACTGTTATTAGAAAGACAGATGGATGGGACCATTGCTTATCGAAAACACAATGTCACATTGCCATAAGAATAGATTTCTGTTTGATTGTGAATTATTATGACAGATCCATCGATCAGTCTCTGGATAGACGAGTGTTTGGGGATAGATAGATAGATAATCCATGGAAAGTTTGTTCCAATTTTCCTGTTCATGATTGCCTATATCCAGATTAGAGGTGGTCAGATCATGCTGATACGGCAGAGCTGAAGCTATCTGTGGGAATGTGTCAATTCAGTCAAAACATTCAATGGAAACCAGACTGGGAGGCAGTCTGCCTGGCCAGCATATCTCCCCCTGCTATCCTGCCAGTCCATCTAACAGCCAGCTAGCCATCAGGCGGGCTCCCCAGAACCCCACAGCAGCTTATCTGGCTGGCTGTCAGGTTCCCAGGCTCATGGTTCCTCAGAAGCTCACCTGTTAGGGACCTTAGTAGATGGGTCCTCCAGGCTCCACAGAAGACCAGGCAGCTGCCTCCTCAGACTGCCCAACTCTCCCTCTATCTGGGATTTGGGTAGCCCAGGGAGGCAGCTGCCTGGGAAAAGCTGATCAGCAATTTTTCAAAGAAACTTTTCTTCGTCCAAAAATGCTGATTCATTGAAATTGTAACTTGTCCTGGGAACATGTCGGTTTCAATTAAACTTTGATTGAGAAGGTTTCTCAGGTGAAAGATAGAATTTCTGATCAAAATTAGAGAGAGAGAGATGCCCTGAGTAGTGAATAGCCTAGATGTTAGGGTACTCAACTGGGCTGCTCTGAGTTAGGCAGAGCAGGGACCTGAACCTGCAACTCCCCCAGTCCAGGTGAGTTGGCTCAGAGTCACTGACTTTGGCCCAATGTATATTTAATAATTTATAACAAGAGGAACACCTCCAACAGGACAAAGCAAAAGAGAAAGCAAATCTCTTTAGAGGCTTCTTGTTAGGATACTCACCTTAAATGTAGGAAAGGCAGGTTCAAAGCCCTGCTCTGAATTACACATGACTGGGCTGAGAGCCCTGAAGAATGAAATCCTCCTTTCATCCACAAATCAAGTACCATGAGGGCAGCACATGTTTGTGCCCTTGCCCCAGTCCATGTATCTGACACCGAATCTGGAGGAACCACCTCTAGGGAGAAGAAGGGATGTTTATCTAGGATGAGGGCTGGGATTTCAAAGAGGCTGAATGAGCTAAGCACAAGTTCCCATGGATTGACCCCTCTCACTCCATTAGGCCCTTTTTCACAAGGGCCAGACATGATATTCACTGTCAGACAATAAACCTGTCATCACTGCCTCTGGGAGAGAATGCAGGAGAACCAGCTGCTTGGAACAGCTTCCAGGGAGATGAGGCATCCAAGAATTTCTGCAGGAGCTCTTTGGGAGGAGTGAGCATGGTGGGTCAAGGGTAGAGTTTGACAACATTTTTCCAAGCCATGGGCAGATTCCTTTTTACTCATGTAGAATAGTAGAAGCATCTGCCATGAACAGACTGAGGATACTATTTTCGGGTGGAGTTTTCTTGACCAGCTCTCTCAAGCTCAGTTTCAATACACCCCCTCCCCCATGCAATGTATCGTAGGTCATGAGCACGCAGCTGGCTCGGAACGTGGATGTCTGAGATGGTGTGGGCCTAAATCGGCCCCTCATCACACTAGCGTGTAACTCCCCTGATAGGCCTCACTCCTACTGTGCAGCAGTGCGGTGGTAGGCCAACAGCTGTAGCTCATTAATGCAGAAATAGAGTCTAAGTTGAGCTCATATGATGGTCACCATCTTGGCTGACACCTTGTGGTTGAGCTAGAGGCCTCCAGAGCTAAGGGCTTGAGTCCCTGCAGCTTGAGGTAAACAGCCAGGCTCTCTGGTATGGGTGTGACATACTTACAGGCTCTTGGAATTGGGCACAGAGGGAATTTGAAACACACACAGACCGGTGGGTGGCATTAGTACGTGTGACACTATGCAGCCACTTTATCTGAACTGCAGTCACCTCTCTCAGCCACAAGGACAAGACTCACAGACATTTGAACTAATCGAAAGCCACTGCCTCTGTTTCAGTTTATTCTCTGTCTGGTCCCTTTCTCCTTTCCCCTCCCATATAGCTACACTCAGTCACTAAATCTCTCAAACTCCCCAATGTACAAGTAACCTAACCAAGCCTAACACAATGTGCCTCCTCATCCCCTTCTAGTGGTCAGACCTGGTACAGCAACTTATGAGTTTGCTATTACCCTGTGCACTTTTTCCTTTAGCACAATCTACACAGGATGTTAATATATAGTTATCCATAATATTGTACATCCCACAAACACACACACTACTGCACAGCCCACAATCACACTGCAGCGTCCAGTCCATATACAAACACACAACAGTATTCAACCCACATACACATGCAAAACCACAGAAGTGTAGAGTCTAGATTTACACTAATATAATCAGAATACGGTCTGAAGCTATCTGTAAAGGAGAGACAGCCAATAACTACAAACTTTCTCAAGGAAGGGCATGATATAATTCCAGCTCAGAGGAAACCACTGGTGTCATGTATCTGTACCTTCCTGCAAACACGTGAGACGTAGAACTCCCTCCAAAATAACTCTTTGATCTAGAACATATTTTAAAAATAATGGTATTTAACTTGATTTAAAATGCAGTGATGCAAATCCTCACAAACCTTTGCATATGTTCAAATGCTTATTTAACCACCAGTTGAAAGTTTGTCTCTATCTCTCACTTCATTAGCAATTATGGAAATATTTCTCCCACATTTCAATTAGAAGAGACACGCCTTCTTTTAACTTCTCTTGAACCACTGGCAATGTAACTACATAGCACTCACCATGAAGTGTGATTATAAACAGGTTAATACAAAATCGTATATCTGAAATTTGTACCAGTGGAATAACATCTATCATAATCCATCATTATGAAGTTGTTTCTGATATTTGGAAAAATCTCTTAGTTTTGACATTAAGAATAAATCACAGCAAGTGGTATAATCACAAAGACAGATCTTCTCATTCGGATTTTCCTTTCAAATAGTAAGAAATAATATGTATTGTTAAAATTTGTCTAATTTCCCAAATGTTTCTATAATTGGACTATATATTAAAGGAATTTCAAGTTATATTAGAATGCATCTTGCCTTCTTACCTTGTGGGGGAATAGAAATATCCAATAATATCTTAAAACAATACTTATATCATTTAGTTTACTGTCAGTTCAAGGTCTCTCTTGCTCTTTGTTGAATTAATTGCTTACAAGCAATTTAGATGAGATAAAACAGTCTATTTCCACAGAAGTCTAGTAATCCTGGGCAACTGGAGTCATGGAGTTCAATTGTATCTTGAATTACCTAGCATTCAATGCTCCTAGTTGTTAAGTTGGTTCTCTTCCAGAGCTCTGTTACAACCGCTATGTTGAGACAGAAAAACTCTAGCCATTTGCCATTTGGTCACTCACTTCTTTTATTACCTAGTCACCGCACCCTGGGAAAAATCCACCTTTGCTTCTACATGGGACTCCTTAACTCATTAGATGATGTATTATTATGGCTGATTTTACTAATGTCTCTTTGTACACTATGGATATCTCGTTGCTCAGGATCAATCATTCACTTAAAACATTGCGGATAGCACAAGAAGATAAAATTGAAGAATATTAAAACAAGAATAGACTGGGTTCGATTACAAGTGTAACAAATATCAGCTACTCTGTTCGCAGTCTTTCCTCCATGGCTATGATAGAAGGATTCATGCAAAGATCGGGGACCAATGGCATCTGTCAATTCTTTACTCGTAGAACGTTAAGAACATAGGGAAAAAATGTCATTTAGTGGAGTTACTTATGAGTATGTAGTGGGGCAGCTGCCCTCCTACCGAGCATGGCTGCGAGGTCAGTGCGCACTGCCAGAGGGCAGCCACTTAGAGAAGGCTTATTGGAGCAAAGTCGGGGCCAGACTTGGTAGACAGCTCAATTCGAGCCAGCTCAGCCCTATAAAGGCTCTCGGGAAGGAGAGGAATTCAGTCTGCCCAGCTCAACAGTGGTTCAAAGCTGGGAACTAGCACTTGACAGCACAGTGCGGGTCTGCATGGAGCAGAAGGAGCTCTAAGCCATAGCCTGCACAGGCTGCTAGGCCTTGAAAGAAGGCCTAGTGGGCAAGGGCATAGGGAAGTGACTCATGGAAGGACAATAGGGGAAAGAAAAGACAGCAGGCTTTGCCAGATGATCCTGGGCGGACCCAGAGTAGAGGGCAGGCCTGTCCCTTCCCCTTTTCAGTACACCTAGCCACAGCCATTGGACACCATCCACAGATACGCCAGATCCCTGACAGGAGGGATTAACTTGTAGTGTATGTTGGACAGGGCCTTGGGCCGAGAGACTGCTGAACCAAACCCCCCGAGAAGGGTTGGGACTTAAGGCACTGCCAGAGGCAGTTGTCCTGAAAGGATGCCGCGAGTTGGTGAACGTGGCTCCGAGCTAACCAAGGCGAGACAACAGGCAGGACACCACCAGGGAGGCGTCCACTACTAGCTAATCTGGAGACAACCTAGTAGGAGATGTTCGGTGGGAGACCAACCCCACCACAAGGCTTATAAGGATTTTGCATTACCGTCTAAAACATCTCAAAGAAAATGGAAAATAACTTATACACAACAGAAGCTAGGAGATATTGGCCTTAATGTAAATGATACTCAAGTTTTATCTTGTGTTTCTCCAACAGTAATAAACAAGAACCTCGGATCCGAACATTGTTACTGAGATGCAACACACATGAATGTGAATACAAACACCCACATGCCAACCTCTCACAATCCAACAATGCAAGTGTTCTACATCATATAATGTTCTCCTCAAAAACGGTATGCATCTTTCCTTCTCAGTTTGTTATTTTAGGGTCCTGATTTATTACCAGTTAAACATAAGAAATATTCAGTAACTATTTTGTGTCCAAAGAGTTATTTGAGATAACAA
>NW_027425472.1:0-2618 GCF_003597395.2 Chelonoidis abingdonii
GGCCACTGGAGCTAGGGTTAGGGGCCCCAGGGTTAAGGGCCTCCTGGAGCTAGGGTTAGGGGCCCCAGGGTTAAGGGCCTCCTGGAGCTAGGGTTAGGGGCCCCAGGGTTAAGGGCCTCCTGGAGCTATGGTTAGAGGACCCAGGGTTAAGGCCCATGGATTTAAGGTTAGTGACCCCAGGGTTAAGGGCCTCCTGGAGCTAGGGTTATAGCCCCCAGCCTTAAGGGCCTCCTGGAGCTAGGCTTAGGGGCCCCAGGATTAAGTGGCTCCTTGAGCTAGGGTTAGGGGCCCCAGGGTTAAGTGACTTCTGGAGCTTGGGTTAGGGGCACCAAGGTAAGCACCCCAGGGTTAACGGCTGCTGGAGCTAGGGTTAGGGGACCCCAAGGTTAAAGGCCGCGGGAGCTAGGGTTAGGGTGCCCAGGGTTAAGGGCCTCCTGGAGCTAGGTTTAGGGGCCCAAGGGTTAAGGCCCCTTGAGTTAACGTTAGGAGCCCCAGGGTTAGGGCCCAAGGAGCCAGGTTCAGAGCCCCAGTGTTAGAGCTCCTGGAGGAAGGGTTAGAGGCCCCAGGTTTAGGGCTCCTGGAGCTGGGGATAGGGGATCCGGTGTTAGGGCTCCTGGAGCTAGGGTTAGGGGCCCCAGGTTAAGGCCGCTAGAGCTAGGGTTAGGGGCCCCAGTGTTAGGGCTCCTGGAGCTAGGGTTAGGGGCCCCAGGTTAAGGGCTCCTGGAGCTATGGTTAGGGGCCCCAGGTTAAGGCCGCTAGAGCTAAGGTTAGGGGCCCCGGGGTTAAGGTCCCTGGAGCTAGGGTTAGGGCCCCCAGAGTTAAAGCCTCTGGAGCTAGGTTTACGGTTCCCACAGGTCGAGCCCCTGGTTCTAGGATTAGGGACCCCACAGGTCGGGTCCTTAGAGCTAGGTTTAGGGGCCCAAGGGTTAAGGCCCCTCGAGTTAACGTTAGGAGCCCCAGGGTTAGGGCCCAAGGAGCCAGGTTCAGAGCCCCAGTGTTAGAGCTCCTGGAGGAAGGGTTAGGGGCCCCAGGTTTAGGGCTCCTGGAGCTGGGGATAGGGGCCCCATGTTAAGGGCTCCTGGAGCTAGGGTTAGGGTCTCCAGGTTAAGGGCTCCTGGAGCTAGGGTTAGGGGCTCCGGTGTTAGGGCTCCTGGAGCTAGGGTTAGGGGCCCCAGGTTAAGACCGCTAGAGCTAGGGTTAGGGGCCCCGGGGTTAAGGTCCCTGGAGCTAGAGTTAGGGCCCCCAGAGTTAAAGCCCCTGGAGCTAGGGTTACGGTTCCCATAGGTCGGGCCCCTGGATCTAGGATTAGGGACCACACGGGTTGAGTCCCTGGAGCTAGGTTTAGGGGCCCAAGGGTTAAGGCCCCTGGAGTGAAGGTTAGGAGCCCTAGGGTTAGGGCCCAAGGCGACAGGTTGAGCGCCCAGGGTTAGGGCTCCTGGATCTAGGGTTAGGGGCCCCAGTGTTAGGGCTAATGGAGATAGGGTTAGGGGCCCCAGTGTTCGGGCTCCTGGATCAAAGGTTAGGGGCCCCAGGTTAAGGGCTCCTGGAGCTAGGGTTAGGGGCCCTACATTAAGGGCTCCTGGAGCTAGGGTCAGGGGCCCCAGGTTAAGGCCGCTAGAGCTAGGGTTAGGGGCCCCAGAGTTAAATACCCTGGAGTTAGGGTTACGGTTCCCACAGATCGTGTCCCTGGATCTAAGATTAGGGACCCCACCGGGTCCCTGGAGCTAGGTTTAGGGGCCCAAGGGTTAAGGCCCCTGGAGTTAAGGTTAGGAGCCCCAGGGATAGGGCTCAAGGAGCCATGTTGAGCGCCCCAGGGTTAGGGCTTCTGAAGCTTGGCTTAGGGGCCCCAGTTTTAGGGCTCCTGGAGCTAGGTTAGGGGGCCCAGGTTAAGGGCTACTGGAGCTAGGTTTATGGGCCACAGGGTTAAAGCCCCTGGAGCTAGGTTTACGGTTCCGATAGGTCGGGCCCCTGGATCTAGGATTAGTCACCCCACGGGTCAGGTTCCTGGAGCTAGCTTTAGGGGCCCCAGGGTTAGGGCTCCTGGAGCTAGGGTAAGGAGCCACAGGGTTAGGGCTGAAGGAGGCAGTCTGAGCTTCCCAATGTTAGGGCTCCTGGAGCTAGGGTTAGCGGCCTCAGGTTAAGGGCTCCTGGAGCTAGGGTTAGGGGCTCCAGGTTAACGGCTCCTGGAGCTAGGGTTAGGGGCCCCAGGTTACGGGCTCCTGGAACAAGGGTTAGGGGCCCCAGGTTAAGGCCACTAGAGCTAGGGATAGGGGCCACAGAGTTAAATCCCTTGGCGCTATAGTTACGGTTCCCACAGGTCGGGCCCCTGGATCTAGGATTAGGGACCCCACGGGTCGGGTCCCTGGAGCTAGGTTTAGGGGCCCAAGGGTTAGGGCCCAAGGAGCCAGGTTGAGCGCCCCAGGGTTAAGGGCCGCTGGAGTTAGGGTTAGGGGCCCCAGAGTTAAGGGCCTCCTGGAGCTAGGGTTAGGGGTCCCATGTTAAGGGCTCCTGGAGCTAGGGTTAGGGGCCACAAGGTTAAGGTCCCTAGAGCTAGGGTTAGGGGCCCAAGGGTTAAAGTCCCTCTAGCTAGTGTTACGGATCCCACAGTTCGAGCCCCT
>NW_027425473.1:0-4143 GCF_003597395.2 Chelonoidis abingdonii
GGGTTCCCTAGGGAGGTGGTGGAATCTCCTTCCTTAGAGGTTTTTAAGGTCAGGCTTGACAAAGCCCTGGCTGGGATGATTTAGTTGGGGATTGGCCCTGCTTTGAGCAGGGGGTTGGACTAGATGACCTCCTGAGGTTCCTTCCAACCCTGATATTCTATGATAACTGCAGGGAGGTTCAGATTATGTTGGTTCTTTTTTATAACCAGGGATGGAAGGGACCTCAGGAGATCATCTAGTCCAACCTGCTTCTTAAAGCAGGACCAATCCCCAGACAGATTTTTGCCCCAAATTGGGTCTCTAAGGATTGAACTCACTACCCTGGGTTTAGCAGGCCAATGCTCAAACCACTGAGCTATCGTTCTGCCCCCTAGTTTAGGTGTGACAGACAGATAGAGGGGGTGTCTGGGGATAGATAGATAGGTTTCATGATTTCTGTTTCTTCAATTGCAGTTTGCACTGCATCAGATCCATGCAATGGGGTATTTAGTGATTGGTGCAAAGGATGAAGAATCACAACTATCATATCGCATTCCCAACTCTGACACTGAGTCAACATGTGGCTGTGGGCAAGTCATTTAACCTCTCTAGGCCTTGGTTTGCCCTTCTGTAAAATGGGTATAATACATCATTGGATTTTGACATTGTTTTCCCGAAAAAGCATTTTTCCATGGGAAATTTTGACTTGGAATGTCTGTCAACAAAAATATAAATATGGTAATTCAGGTATGCCACCAAGGCACCACTTGGGAATTGTAGTTTGGTTGCATCATGTCCCCATAGCCCTCTGTGGGCTGTGCTCCCCAGATGGACTTCAACTCCCATGATACACCACTGCCCTTCACCAGGAAGGGAAGCTATGATGCATCATAAGTAACTAGTCTGAGCACAGAGCATGCAGCACCTGGACTACAACACCCATGAGGCACCACAGAGGTATTTCCGAATAAGAATCTTTCAGTTTTCAATTGTAATACTTCTCTTTTTGATATTTCACCCAAAAGTCATTGTTTTCCATGGGGAAAAAAAAACTATTTTCCATTAGGCTCTTCTTATAATGTTAGCGTGTGAAGTCCCAGCTTTTGGAGGTTGTATTTCCTGGGCAGTCATAAAAGTGTAGTGGTGGGGGGTTCTAGTACCTCTCCATACTGGCATGAAGGCATTAGGAGGGAGTTGAATACTTTACATCCAATAGGTCTCTGAACCACAGTTCTTCTCTACTTACCTATGTGTGGTTTTTTTTTTTAACAAGATCTAATGAATAAGCGAGAGCATTCTATTAAGGACAAAAGCCTGGGTAAAGCCAGCAAACTATTCAGTGCCAAAATCTGCCCAGAAGTACCTGTGTAATTGAATTTGGCTGGCTCTAGCAGGTTATTTGATTTTCTATAATTGGATTGGCTAATGGGAGAGCAGGGTGCAGAGAAAAAAAGAATGAGAATGATGTCTGTCTCTCTTGACCAAATGATGCAGCGACTTGGGAAATTTCTTATCCCGCAGGGGAACATAAACCCAAACAAACAGATTCCCCCCACCCCCCCAAGGGTATGTCTACACAGGAATAAAGGACCTGCAGCACGGCTGTGGCTGGCCCAGATCAACTGATTCATGCTCGGGCTGCAGGCTAAGTGCAGACATTCAGGCTTGGACTGGAGTCTCAGCTCGGAGACCCACCCCCCTTGCACGGTCGCAGAGCCCTGGCTCCAGCCTGCAGTGTCTACACTGCAGTTTTATAGCCCCGCAGACTGAGCCTTGAGAGTCTATATCAGCTGACACAGGCCAGCTGCGGGTGTTCAGTCGCAGTGTAGACAACCCTACATGTATATATGCTTTTTGAACAACCAGGTAGCCATGGCAGGAGCTGTGCCTCTCCAAGCTGCGCACTGCCCTTCATTCAGGGCTGGGCTGCACACAACCTCGCCCTAAATAAATAGCAGAAATCACGTTTTGCTCCTTGTATTATCTAAATCCATAACTCAAAAGAAGATCTGCAGGCCCGTGTGGTAGAGCCCAAAGCTAAACCCTGGATTCGAGCGTCCGATCTAAAGGTCTCATCACTACCGGGTCACTTGGACCTACACTGTCGAAGGCTTTACTTGGCTGCATAAAGGAATACAGCTCCCCTTAGCCCCCTGCTCAGGTTTGCTCAGATTATAACTCCACCTGCTGAACAGGGCGTGCAGGGCTCCTTTCCCCAAATTCCCAGACTGGGGCAGGACAGAGCGTTATAAAACACTGGTTCTGCTCCCTCATCTGGCAGCTTGAGTGGCAGGCCAAGTGCACAAGGAGGAGAGTAAATTGCTTCCCACAAAAGGGGAAAGAATGTATTCCTCCTTTCAGAGTAAAATATAACAGTGATTTTCTAAAGCACGGTCTCCTGGGGCAGCCTACCCTCAGGTTCCTCCTGACTCAGGATGGAGTGCAAAACTACCCTCTAGCCCCTCAATACTACAATAATGGGGAAAGACATGGCTTAGATCACAAAGAAAACCCCAAATGCTCAGATTTGAGATTTCAGCTATCCAGATCCCAAACAAGACTGCCTGAGATTTAGGGGTAATTCAAACTGCAAATTTACTTGTGAACAGAGATACAGACCAGGGATTTCCCTCCGGAATGTTTTAGTGAAAGTCGTCCCATATTTTTTCTGCCTGGCTTGTAGAAAACACCAGATTCTTCCCAGCTCTATTACATAAGCTAGGCTGCTGAAGTGAAGCACACAGAAGAAGTTTGAAAAGACAATGTTGCTTTTTCGCCATATAGATGGATGAGCTATTGCTGAGGCTTGTAATGCTTTGTTTTATTTAAAAAAAGTTAAACAAGCAACTCCCCTCCCCAAACCTTCCCTCTGAGATTTAACAATGACTTATTTGTTGGAGCAACTTGTTACAAGATCGTGTTTTATAGTTCTTGCAAACTAATAGTCTGGACTACCATTTACCTACCCTTCCTTGGCCGACTGGTTGCTCTGTGTAGGAAAATGTACCAGTACAATTTCAATATACATGAAGTAGACTCCCTTAATCAGTTTAAAAGCCTTTTGAAAATGTATTTTGCGGGTGTCTCACTAGCTAAATCTTTATTTATGGGCTTGTACTGGGATGGTTATTTGAATTTTTGTTGTGAGTCCATATTTTATCAGGCATTTTATTTGGTTTGTATGGAAAGCTTTTTGAAGCACCGTGAAAGATGCTGGCTGTGTAATTAAATAAAAGCAAACTCATTTTGAAATCCCTCACTGACTCCACTCTTTCCCTGGATCCCAACATGAGCACACACAAACCTTTGCTCTCCGTTATGTGACATGTCCCAAAATGTTTCCTCTGTCCCTGGACAACCAGAGATTCTTGTTCTGTTTTCATAAATTAGAAACCTCAAAAATGTAGAAGCATGAGCTAGAGGTTCCAGCAATGCTATTTTGAAGGAATCCTACAGAATCAAGTAAGGCCTCTCATTTTTCCTAGAGCTGTTTGAAAATTTTCCATCAAAACTGGTTTTCGATAAAAAAAACAGCCTTTCTCCCCCCAAATGAACATTTCATGGATTTTATTTTTGTTTCATTCAAAATTCCCTTTATTTGGTAAAAACTGAAACCCAACATTCTGTTTGTTTTGAGAAACAAAACATTTTCAATATATTTATTTTCAAAAACTAAATGCTGAATAATTTTACTGACAAATGTTTACTTTTTGTCAAAAACCCTAAAAAATTACACTTAAAAAAACTCCAAACACACACACATAAAAAGATTAAAAAAAATATGGAAAATATGTACACTTTTCTAGTTAGCATTATATTTTCCTGAATGATCCTGTGTCACAGCATGGGGCCAATATGGTTCCATTCCCTTGGTGTGAATCTGAAGTAACTCCAACCAAGTCAACAGTGTAACTCCACATTCACATTAGTGGGATATGGTCTACCCTCCTCCCCACTTTTAGCTATGGCAAATTCATAGAAACATAGAATATCAGCATTGGAAGGGGAGCTCAGGTGGTCATTTAGTCCAACCCCCTACTCAAAGCAGGACAAATCCCCAATTAAATCTTCCCAGCCAGGGCTTTGTCAAGCCTGACCTTAAAAACCTCTAAGGATGGAGATTCCACCACCTCCCTAGGTAACCCATTCCAGTGCTTCACCACC
>NW_027425473.1:5238-6997 GCF_003597395.2 Chelonoidis abingdonii
GACCAGCTCGGTGAACTTGTCCATGGACTGCCAGGTGTTAAAATTGTACCTACTGAGAAGGGCCTGCTGGTTAGCTACACGCAACTGTAGGCCCCCTGCGGAGTATACTTTGCGTCCAAGTAGGTCCATGCGTTTAGCCTCCCGCGATTTTGGGGTGGGGGCTTGCTGGCCATGGCGCTCCCTCTTGTTCACAGACTGCACGACCAGAGAGCATGGAGGAGGATGGGTATAAAGATATTCGTACCCTTTAGATGGTACCATATATTTCCTCTCCACGCCTCCGGCCGTAGGAGGGATAGACGCTGGGGATTGCCAGATCGAGTCCGCTTTAGCCTGGATGGAGCGGCTAAATGGCAGGGCTACACGAGTCGGGGCATCCGAAGAGAGTATGTCCACAACCGGATCCTCCACCTCCGAGACTTGCTCCACCTGAAGGTTGATGCTCAATGCAACACGGCAGAGAAGGTCCTGGTGGGCTCGTAGGTCAATGGGAGGCAGGCCTGAGGTTGATGTACCCGCTACCGCCTCATCCGGTGAGGAGGAGGAGGACGAGAGACCTGGGACCAGTGGTTCGAGCTGTGAGTCCTGGTCCAGAGAGGGGTCGGTTTCTGCGGCGCCCTGAGGGTCCTGGGTCGCGGCTGAAGCGTCCGTATCAGCCGGAGGAGGACGACTAATAGTGACCTCTGGTGCGCGACGGACCGACACGGCGGACCGCGACGTCACTGTAGGATCGCCCTGGGCTCGGTGGTATGCCTAAGGCGTCCAGAAGGACCACTGTGGTGCTTGCTCCAAGCCCTGGGACTCTGGGAGGGCACGGGCCTGGGGGTCCACATTTCCATAGAGAGCACTATCTGCTCGGGACGAACCAGATGGGTGTCTCGATGGCCAGGGCGGAGCAGATAGTCTGTGAGGTGGGTACCGGATGTCATGTCCTGCCGGGGAGCGGTACCGGGAATCATACCGGTGCCGAGACGTGGACCGGGACCTGCGACCAGCTTGGTGCCAGGAAATCAACTGGGACTGAAAGGAGTGGCAGTGTGATCGACTCCGCCGGGAACGGTGCCAGGAGCTAGACCGTCGTGCTGAATACTGGTCCGGAGAACGCGATCTGGACCGGTGCCGCAAGTACGACTGGTGCCGAGAGGGGGATCGGTACCGGGACTGCGAGCGGCGCCTGGATCTTGACCGGCGATAAGAGCGGTGCCAGGATCTCGATCACGAACGGTGCCTGCCTGCCTGCTGCCTCAATGGACGGTGGTCCGACCATGGCAGGCTTTCCCGCTGATGGGAGGACCCGCACTGGCGGTGCCGGGGGTTGAGGCAGGGTGGGCTCCATAAGAGCAATCAGTTCCCTCGCCATTGTGAAGGTCTCCGGCGTGGTGGGAATGACAAGCTCAACTGAGGCGCGTGCCAGGGAGCTGTCATGCACCAGACTTGATGGCTCTTGTCTGGCCGGAATCGACGGTGCGGAGACTACCGGTGCTGCGGCAGTTGTTGGTGCCAGACGGCTCGGTTTGGCGTGCTCAGACTGTGGTGCCAAGGTTGGAGCCGCAGGAGCCTTAGGCTTTTTGGCCCTCGGAGAGAGGGAGCGGTGCCAGGCCGGCTTTGGTGCCGGAGATGGTTGGTGCCGGGATGTTCCGATGGTGCCAACGGTCTCCGGTGCCGATGAAGCACTTCTCCCCGGTGTGGACTGCGCGGCACTCGGTGCCGGAGCTGGAGGGGTGAGGGCCGCCTCCATCAGGAGCTGCTTCAAGCAAGA
>NW_027425474.1:0-8645 GCF_003597395.2 Chelonoidis abingdonii
CCACGTAATTACTGTATTTACTTTAGTTTATACAATAATCAGTTTTCAATGCAAAACTTTTTGGAAATGTTTTTCTATCTTCTTTTTCCAGTGCATATTAAGGTAGTTTTAATAATTAGTGTATAAACAAACAATAACAATGATGGTTTTGTGTATTTTTAATTGATTATTAAATTTCATCCAATAGAGCTTGGACAATCACAACTGTAAAATGAAATGCTATTAAATAAGAAAATCATCATGTAACATTTTCTAGCAGGCAATGGACAATGTAAAAAATATAAGAAGCTGAAAATAAACGTATAAATTTTAACTGACATAACTAGATTATAAATGTGTATTATAAATAGTAGTATAATGCTTCATGGTTAGCAAAACGGCACTTAATTTAATGTAAAGGCTAATATTAATTGCAAGTCAAAATATATTTAAATGGTATACCAACACATAGAAAATCAATCTTTCTTTAGGACGGTATAAGGAAAAAGTTCAAAGGCAGAAAATCAAGAATTTCCTGCCTGCTGAGTGTTAGCTTGGTTGGATTTAAAATTGGGTGAGTTTAAAGTCGCATGCACCCGTGGTTTGGGGGTAGAGTCGCCTGGAGCCTCTCTGTTGGCTCAGTTACAAATTATCTGTAAAATGGGGACAATCAGTTTCTTCCCCATCTCTCATGCGGGTGTTGTCGAGAATAGCTAAAGTTAAGAAGTATTCTTGAGGTGCTCAGATAGCTAGACGCTCTAATGTAAGATGTGTCAGAGTTCAATGGGGGTATTCATGTTAGTCTGTAGAGGACTCGTGAAAACGACCCCCGAAGGAGAGCTTGTTGGTGCGCACCATTAAAGACATAACATGATTGTATTGGGCAAATCAGTGAGAGGGTGCATCCTCATTAATTCCCCCCCCGCCCCCACTCAACAAAGGAGCGCCTCACAAGTCCAAAGAGCCCTACTCCAGTAGCCCAGGAGTCAGTTGGCAACAGTGCCCTTACACAAGGGGAGCATCCCAAACAGGTCCAATGGCCGAACTGCCGACTTTGAATTTAGCCTAATGAGCATGCCCAATCATATTTTTGGAACTCTATTCATGGCTCCTTATGAGTAAGACCTACTCATTGTTTGGTAATACTCGATGGTCTCAGAGTCTTTTTTGTGGGCTTCGGCTCACATTACCTCAGGTTCCTTTTTCATTCCCCCAGACTCAACCGTGTTCCGAAGTGTTTCATCATCTGTCTGCTCCTATTTTTAAATAAGACAAATGAAGTCCTGAAAGTAGGTATATTTTCTGTTGATACGTCCAATTACAACCAGACACCACATGAACCTGCACAATCTTGCCATACCAGCCAGATATGCTAGAGTCATTACATCAATTAGTGATCAAAATATATGTCTACAGTAATTCTCCCACGTTATCACCCGTGTCCACCAGATCTCTGTTCAAGAAATCCTTCAATAAATATAAATGGGAGATTATCAGAGAAATTTCACATCAAAAAACCTATATCTCTATCGATCAACTTATAAACAATACTGTATGACAGCAGTGAAATGATCCATAGTGGTGAAGTATAGGCTGGCAAAGCGGAGGGATATTTTCGCGGAATGCCGTGTGCCCTGAATGACTTGGCTGACTCATCTATCTATGTGCAATTACATAAAGAGGAGAAGCATAAGACAGACAGACACACCGGACCACTGCCCTTTAGCCCCACCCTTAAGTGGCATTGTGTTTTAAGTGGATCAACAACAGCGCTGCTGCCCTAGTCTCTCGGTCCCCCCGCATACGGGAAGGGGATGAGGGCGGACAGGGGGTGTGGACACCTTGACATTAGCTCCCCTCCCACCCACTCACACCTCAGAATATGCGAGCAGCTCACAGCAGAGGGAGAAGGACAGCACATGGCAGTGGCTCACCGGGGTATGCTGAACACATCTCCTCCTCATCTCGTTATAAATTATCTGCACCTTTAAAAGGAGTACAGTCCTATCTTAGCCTATTTGGGACTTGACAACCCTTAGCACTCGGCAACTCTCTCTCTAGCACCATGAGGAGACCTGGAGAGGAGTCGGGGAGCTTGATAGAGGGCTGCCCGATCCACCTTGATTACAGACCCCCCACCAGCTCGGCAACGGTGCTTCTCCTGCAAGCTATCATGCCAAACGAAGAAGCACTAACTTAACGGAGCGTGTCCCTCTATCTTCCAGCAAGTAACAACGAACGACGAATAGACTATAGTACACTTACTTTACTGGTATCCAACTAGGAATTGCAGAGGAATGTTGCCTATATCTATGAATTCCTCTTCAAAAAAAAAGATGCTAAATCAATAAGCGGTGTCCTAAACCAGGATCATATAAATGGTGTGGCAAAAAGTCATATAACCAGGGATTGAAAGGAAACATTCCACTTCAGCGAGAACCAAACCACCCATGTCTAGTAGACGCCCAAGAAATGACAAGACTTTCCTCTCTAAGGGGATCGCTGGGCTTTAGCCTCTCACAAGCTGGAGCCGTGTGTGTAGGCGTATTTGCAGCTCCATGCCCAAACTGGATGTTGCGCCCATAAGTCCACCTCCACTCATAATATTGATCATCCCTGTAGGTCTCTCGCCCCTGCATGCTTCTCGCATGAATCTCTGGCGCGCCAGAAGAGGGGAAGGCTTAACAGCCACTAAACCTCATATGGTCAAGTGCGCGCCATGTGTGCAGGCAGATCGCTGAGAAAGCTTTGATCGCACATTATCTCATGTGTGGCGCGTGCGACCAAAGGTGAAGGGGACTAGGGTCATAATCGCTCTTATCCCTCTGCTTGGAGTAGCAAAACTAAGGTCACTCATCTCCTCTTGCTGTGCTGCTGAGCTGTGCAGGGCTCCAGGGAGTGAGTCCCAATAGGCCTTAGGAAATAGACAAGAATAAATCACCTTCCCGCAGCATCAGTTCTTTAATCCCAGTCATGCTCAACGCCAGCTACACACAGCTCATCTGCAGAGAGCAATAGGTTTGAGTCTAGTTCTGTCAGTTCCATCTCAGAATGAGGAGATGGGGAAAGGATTCTCGGATACCTGTGGCTTTAGCTTCTAGATTGTGGGATATAGATAGATATTGACCAAAGAATCCTGGTGCTGGTTGACTGAATGCGTCATATGTTGGAAAAAAATCCACAAAGATCAGCACAGTAAGTTTGCTATTTCAATTATATATGTTGGGGGATCAACACACAGGGGAAACTTAAGATGCTAAATAAGACTTACATTATGAACTCATTAAGACTTTTACTCGTAGTTAAATCATATACCTGCCGCTGATTGGAATCTTTCCACCTTTTGGGAAAATTTTGACTTTTCACAGCAAACCCCAAATCGTTTTTTCCCCCAGATTTTGGCTATTGAAACCTTTCCACTGAAAAATGGATTTTTTTAATCACAAAACCAAAAAAGTTTGAATTTTGAGTTTTCAGATTCTTTACAAAAGAATCCCAAAATGTTAGAAGTAGATAGATTCTATGATTTTGGTGGTGGTGGTGTTGTTTAGATGAAACACCAATCTCCATTAGAAATAACACAGCTAAAATTCCCAACCAGCCGTAAATTTTAAATAAATTGGGGAACATTAATATTGCCTAATAAGAGCTTGATTTCAAACCCATTTTTTCTATTGCAGCTGTGTGATTTCTCTTTCAAAGGGATAGTTACGTAGAGGTAACAATTAAATATCTAGTAAAGCTGGCAGTGCACAGAATGTTTTATACAGGCGAGTCTCTTTAAACCCTGGTTTAGAGTTGAACCAAGCAGCCAAACCCTCCTGACCCCATTCAGGGACACACGGGAGCTCACTGGGAGTAGAACTCTGATCTCCTGGTCCAGCTCCACACTGCTGCCAGGGTGAGTATATTAAACACTGTAAATGGGTTCACAGAACTTACACAGAGTAAGACCACAGCGCCATGTTTCAAAAGTTTATTTAGGGTCTTGTGGGATTTTCAGAAGCACCTAAGAGCTCACAACTCATTGATTCCAAGGGGTTTTGGTGGCCTAGATTGCTTTTTGGAAAATCTCACTAGGTGCCTCTAACAGTCAGCTCCACCGCCCCTCTCTGAAAGCCCTTGCTGTCCTTTTAGACATAGCAGAGAAAGGGAGGGTGGGGAAAAAGAGGCAGAAAGAGGGAAATGACTGGCCTAAGATCACACAGTAGTGTCACTGGCAGATACAAGAGTAGAGCCTAGGTGGACCTGACAACCGCTGAACCAGATAGCACAGGCTGTAAACGATACAACATAGCGGTGAGAGAGGGATGCTGCTAGTCCATTGTTACATGCAGACTGAAGTCCAGCTGAGAGTATGTCCCATAAATCAATTTGTAAGCTGGCATCAGGCCTTCTAGGCACAGAGCTTGCAGATGAGCTGCTATTTACGATGCTGGAGAGAGTCTTTCATACTGCTCTTCCAAGTGGTACTCAGGCTGTGTTGGCATTTTTAGACTATTATTTTCATGCCCAATTGTGAGCTTGGTGATGGTCACATATAGAAGGACCTTCTTTGCAAGACTTGTTGGATTTGGAGTATGCTTTGTTCGCATCCTTCACAGTGTATTTATCAAGCCACACCTTGGGCCAAATCCTCAGATCATGTAAAGTTGATGAAGCTCTGTTGAGTTTAAAGGAGGTTGTACTAGTATGATAATATGAAATGATGGATTGTCAGAGCTGGGGAGTACTAAGAACTACCTAGTCTTTGTCAAGTGATGAGTTCTGTGCACCTTTGACATTCATATAATGATATATTAGAGAAAGGGGAGCCAGGGCAATTGTTTCTGTCACTCTAATCCTGACCATTTGTCCTTCTCATTCCATGCACAGCCATCACACAGTGTACTGAGGAAGAAATATCCAACCAAACCACTGTGACCGAATCTTTCTTCTCCTGGAATTCTCGGACATTCGGGAACTGCAAATTTTACACTTGTTGTGGTGTTTCTACTGCTTTTACCTGGCATCCCTTCTGGGGAACCTTCTCATCATCACAGCCATAGCCTTGATTCACCACCTTCAACAGTCTAGAAAGCCATGTACTTCTTCCTGATGAATCTGTCCTTCCTAGACTTTTTGCTCCATCTCTGTCACCATCCCAAATCCATGGCCCAATTCCTCATACAACACCAGATCAATATCCTATTCTGGAATGTGTTGCCCAAGTCTTTTTTACATATTCTTTGCTTCAGCAAATTTTTGCCTTACTGACCAATAATGGCGTATGACCGATACGTTGCATCTGCCAACCACTGCATTATGAGATGGTGATGAACAGGAGAGCTTGTGTCCAAATGGCAGCCAGTGCCTGGATCAGTGTATTCTGCTACTCTGCATTGCACACCAGGGAACACGTTTGCCATATCCTTCTGTGGAGCAACACGGTGGATCAGTTCTTCTGTGAAATTCCCCCAGCTCCTCCACCTCGCCTGCTCTAACTCATACCTTGGTGAAGTTGTTGTTATTTCTTTTAGTGTGCTTTTATTTTTAATCTGCTTTGCTTTTATAATTGTGTCGTATGTTCAGGATTTACCAAAGCAGTGCTGAGAATCCCTTCTGAGCAAGGCCGGCATAAAGCCCATTCTTCCACCTGCCTCCCTCATCTCATTGTGGTCTCCTTACTCCTTTTCACTGGCCCACCTTTTGCCTTTCTGAAACCCACCTCCAACTCAACCTCAGATATGAATCTCTTGGTGGCTGTTCTCTATTCCATAATGCCCCCAATGATGAAATCCAATCATCTACAGCATTGAAGAAACAAGGAAATGAAAGGTGCACTGAATAAAAACTAATAGGTTGGAGGTTATTCAGTAAGAAAATAAAATGTCTATATTTTCTCCACTGATCACAGTTTCATTCTGTGTTTTTTAATATAAATATAAATCGGCTGATGACATTATTGGCTTCATTAGAACATATTGTGCAATCTGTTTATGCAGAATTGGGTATTTCCACTAATAAAAATCCAGACAAAACTTAAGTCAAGAAAAAAAATAGTTACTAGAGATTTTTATAGATGTAATTAAGATCAGAATCTGTCTATCTATCTATCTATCTATCTATCTATCTATCTATCTATCTATGCACTGCTAGCCATCACATTCTATGTGATAATCTTGCACATAAATCAGTAGCCACAGTAAACTCCCTAGTGGGTTCTCTGAGCTCCTATCCATTCATTCGTTCTTGTGTTTTTTTTCTGTTTGTTTTTTTTGTCAAATTCTTAGTTTATTTTTGTTAGGTTGTTTGTTGTTTTTATTTGTTTTTCTTTATTCCAGGTGGATTTGCAGGTGGGAAGGCCTGGAGAGAAGGTGAGCATTTCCTAGACAGGATTGTCAATGTTTGCCTTCTCTTGAGAGTGCTCATACGTCATCTCTTTGATGGGGTTTTCTGAGTGAGCTGAAGGTTTGCTCCCCACAATCATAAAAATGCGTGCAAAAAGAAGTTTCTGCATGGCTAAGTTCCTCCTGAAATAATTGTGGTATATACTGTTGGGATATTATTGTATTATTAATGATGTGTTAGGTGACAAAAAGCCTCAGGTAGCTGTCCTTTATTATTTTAACCTGAAGAAGATCTCTGTGTAACTCGAAACCTTGTCCCTGTCATGAACAGAAGATAATCCAATAAAAGATATTACTCACTATCTTCTCTATGTAAGAACTGTGTCATTTTCTTGCTATGGTACAAAGCCTGTTTTGAAGAGAAACTTTTTCCTATGTTTTATAAGAAAATCTAACTCAGGATAATACGACCAAATTTGAATCCCATTGAATTCACTGAGGTTTATGCCCCCTCTCTTCAGAGAAATTAGGATTTGGCCAACAGCCATATATACACAAGGATCCAGATTGGCTGACAGACGCCTGGAGAAAGTGAGTGTGACATACACCTCTGACCTCCGATATAACACTGTCCTCGGGACCCAAAAAATCTTACCGTATTATAGGTGAAATCTGCATTATATTGAACTTGCTTTGATCTGCCAGAGAGTGCAGCCCTGCCCCCTGGAGTACTGCTTTACTGCGTTATATCCGAAGTCATGCTATATTGGATTGTGTTATATTGGGGACTAGGGGTATATATAAGGGCTCTGATATCCCAACTCATCTAAACCAGCACCAATGTAGAGTAGACCTCACTTGACATCACCAGTTTTAAAACTGATGAGATTCTGGCCCAAAGTCTCTGGGCTCCACTCAGTAGTGACATAAACACTCGGTTGTAAGTTACTTCTTGTGGGGGTCATTTAGTTCTAGCCTTGTGTAAGTGGAAATGTGCCATCACACAGAATCATAGAATTATTGAGGGTTGGAAGAGATCTCAGGCTCAGGAGGGCATCTAATCCAATCCTCTGCTCAAAGGAGGACCAACACCAACTAAATCATCCCAGACAGGGCTGCATTCATTGATCTGCATGCAGTGATTTGGTGTTCCTTTCACTATCCCATATAGATCTACTCACTTCCAAGTTGAGAAAGGAGCTCAAAAGTTATTAGTATTAGTATACCATCTTTGTGCATGGTTCTGTGCAAAACAGATCACGTGATTAGACAGAGAGACAGACAGATAGGACCATTTCTTCTCCTTACACACAACCTCATTTAGTCATAATGATAGATTTCTATTTGATTGTGAATTACCTTAACTAGCTAGATAATAAATAATTTATTAAAATTATTGTGCTTCTTTTCATGTTAATGATTATCTTTGTCCATATCATGATTTTTTTATAAGTACTCCTTATTAACCATTATTTAGCAAGGACTTTTTATGACTATCTCTTACTCCATTCCTTCCTCTAGCTCCTAAGATGGTGAGATTTTAGTCCGTGGAAAGGTGATACCTACAATGCATCATTTCTTCACATGCCAAGTCCAGCTCATTTTAGGGGTTCTTCAATGTTTATATATGCAGTTTCATTAATTTTAAAACAAAATTTGCAATAATTATTTTGAGTCACATTTTCAAATGTCGCTTTTATTCTACATCCAGAAAGGACTCCAGAATTGTGCAGAAATTACATATTTGAGCTTTTATTTTCAATGGAGTCTAAGCAAGTTCGTGCACTAGATAGGAATTCAGAACATGTTCCAGGCCCAGGTCCTCCAAGGTATTATGCATGTAGCTCTCATGGGACTTGGTTTTCGGTTTTGCCACTGACATACTTGGTGGCTCTGGGCAATAGCCAATACTTGTTGCTTCACAGCAGGTAAAAAATCAACTCATCCAGTGCTGCACATGGAATGTAACTTATTCTTTATGCCCAGAGGCCAGCTCAGAAGAACTCATTTTCCATTCAGGCACCAAATTAAATGGTGCCCATGGATGAAATTAATCTGATAATGACATGAAGTCCTGGCACAATCAAGGAACTATGATGTGATTGGAATAATAGAGACTTGGTGGTGCAGTTCACATGACTGGAACACTGTAATGGATGGGTATAAACTGTTCAGGAAGGATAGGTATGGAAGGAAAGGCGTGTCGTAGCTTCCTACTCAGATTTGAACCTTAGCGTTCATAACCTGAGAAGCTAGCTTGAACCCCTCTAAGTTTAATTACCAGCTCAGATCTGATAGGCTGCCACCAGCCAAGAATTTCCAGTGTCTTGGCTCACT
>NW_027425475.1:0-6206 GCF_003597395.2 Chelonoidis abingdonii
GTCCTCTAATTTAAGTTTCACCTGCCGTCATACATTTTAACCATTTAGAAGGTCTTTCTTGGTCTATACGTATAACGGAATATTGTTTTATGAAAGTAAATAAGGTTTTTAAAATGCTTAAACTTCTTAATTTAAAATTAATCAAATGCAGAGCTTCACGGACTTGGTGGCCAGGATCTGGGCACGGTGCACCGAATCAGCTCGTTGGTGGGCCGCCTTCTGGCACGTTCTTGTGTTGCCATGTGGTTGTCCTTTTAGCGCCTCTGCTATTAGTAACCTTTTTGTTGAATGGTCTATTTGTTCGAGAATGTGTATGGTTTATTACTTCTTATTCTTTTGTGCTCCATGTGAGAAACTAATCGAGAGGTATTGCGTTAATACATATGGTCGGTTCGCTAATGAAGACTCAGCACACCGCTTCTGAAAGGTTGCCGACCCCTGTTCTACAGCAATGAAGTATTCTTAAAGTCCAACTTCACTTGAAATTAACAGAAGCCTGATGCATAAAAGTAAAAAAAAACAAAAAAAAACCTATTGTGTCTGAAAAAAGCAAATATTTAGTTTTGAGCTACAGTGACTATAATGGGTTAAGTCACATGAGAAGAACAAGATAGAAAGATAGCCAACTAGAAACTAAAGGCTGTCATTTCTTCACTACTTTACTTTTAAGCAAACTGAATGATGCTTTAATTAGTTGCTTATAACAATCCATAAGAAGGCAGAGCTGAGTGAACAAACAGCACCATACCTGAAGAATTGTGCACAATTCTGGTTGCTAAATAGAGAATGGATATTGAGTGATTGGAAGAAGTATGAGAAATAGGATTTCAGAGGATATAACCTGGGGTCCTAACTGGAGGATAACTGTGCTTTACCCACATTTTTTTTACAACTGCCAATGGGGAAAAAGGAAAGAAAAGAAAAAGGGAGCGAGGGGCAGGAGAATGGGAAAGGATTAAGGTGGAAAAGCAAAGCGGAGGGAGATCAACTTATCCCCTCCCCAGTCCTTTTGCATAATTAATTACTTCTCCTTCTTCCCATAAATTTGGCCACTGTAATTAATATGGTCCATATTACCAAAGGCAATAACACAAGTTTCTAAGATGAAGCCACTCAAAAGGAATCAGAAAGGCACAGGTTCAATTCCCTTCTCCAGCACAGATTTCCTACATAATGTTGGACAGGTAACTTGGGCTCAGGTCCTCAAAGGAATTTAGGCACCTAACTTCTGGTTTTGCCTCAGTTCTCCTGCTGTAAAATGGGGATAATTGCATTGCCCAACCTCACAGATGCGTTGTGAGGATAGATACATTAAAGATTATGTGATGTTCTGATAATTTGTAATTGGGGGCCAGATAAATACTATAGATCATAGACAGAAAGAAATATACATAAATATGAAAGGGACATGATTCCTTTTTTTGTTCTTATGCTTTCACCACCTCACAAAAGACACTCTTGCTTAAACAGTAGATATTGAAAAAGTTGGGCACTTCACAGCATTAGGAGCAATATCACAAAAGGTTCCTTACCAAAACACTCTTGGACTTATTTATGGTATTTCATTTCACATTAGATACCATGAAACTTTCTTATAAGTGTGAACATTTTCATCTCCTTTTCCATTTATTTGTTTCCCCACTTGTTAAGTTTTGTCTTTGCAAGCTGATTTTCAATGGCACTCATGATCCTGGGTCCTCGCCACTGTCTGAGGGGCTCTGCATTTAATTTAATTTTAAATGAAACCTCTTAAACATTTTAAAACTTATTTACTTTACATACAATAGTTTAGTTATATATTAATAGACTTATAGAAAGAGACCTTTCTAAAAAGGTTAAAATGTATTACCAGCACACGAAACCTTAAATTAGAGTGAAATATGAAGACTGGGCACACCAATTCTGAAAGGTTGCTGACCCTGATCTAGACTGTTCCAGTGGTAGCAGATGAAAGAACAAGGAATATGGTCTCAAGCTGCAGTGGGGAGGTTTAAGTTGGATATTAGGAAAAACTTTTCACTAAGAGGGTGGTGAAGCACTGGAATGGGTTACCTAGGAAGAGTGGTGGAATCTCCTCCTTAGGTGTTTTTAAGATCAGGCTTGACAAAGCCCTGGCTGGGATGATTTACGTTGGGGATTGGTCTTACTTTGAGCGGGGCTTGGACCAGATGACCTCCTGAAGTCCCTTCCAACCCTGAATATTCTGTGATTCTGCTGCAGAGATAGGAATAGAATCCAGTTTTCCAGGGCAGAGTTCAACTTGTCTAAACATGAGTCCTATATCTATTCGTCTTCCGCCATACCTCTCTCTCATTCCACTAACCCACCTGCCATCTCTGCAACAAATAAGCCAAGAGATTCTGGAAACAATATCTCCTTTACTGCACAACCCGATTCATCCCCAAGCAGTTCCTTTTTTCTTGAATGTAGGAATCCTTTTTGGAGGGGCTGAGTATGTATCATGTGGTAAGTGGCATGGATAATGCCATAACACACTATGGGATGAATTAAGGTGCACCGGTAGCCTTTATTCCTGGTATTTCACTAACTTTCAAATGCTTGACTTTAACCCTTGAATATTCTTTTTTAACTTCCTTTTGCATGTGTAGTATTATATACATATACCATGTAGCTTTTTGACATTCTAAACACCAGCAATAAAAGGGCATAAGAAAGTATGCCTATGTATTCTCTCAGTGCTCACTTAAAAATCTAGGTTTAAAAATTCTTTAGGCTGAAATCTGACTGGCAGTAAATCTAAGCTTGGACAAACCTGAATGAAGATAACTGGGGAGACTACAAGCAAAGATACCTTTTAAAAAGGAGACAATTCAGTATAGCTTTTGAGAAAAATTAATATATCAAAGGGATTCCTAAACTACTAACAATTATATTTTTTCAAATTCTGGGTGATACATATCTTAATTTTCTTTCATTCCATTATATGGAAACAAATTCTCAATCGTCTATCATAAGCGGTGAAATAACCGCTCTGCTCCCAGCTGAAAATACTAACACTAAAAATAAAAGGAGTTTTACTGCCCATGCTGAAGGTACTCCCCAATAAGGACTACTAGATTTTAATTTATTTGAAAATTATTTGCTGCTAGGAAATCAAATGATGTGACCTAGTATAGGCGGGAAGGTCTAAATCAGTGTTAAATTGCTAGGGACTTTTGTTTTCGAGGAAGCCTTGCTGTAAAATTCCACACAACCTGTGAAAACTGCATAAGCAAACCTCAAATGAGCTACTCCAAAAAAGCAAAGGTAAATCCTAAGAAACATGCAAGATCATGCTTTTGAAGCCAATGAATGGATAAAGAAGAATTAAAGGTCACAGGACTGCTACTGAGGAAAGGAAAATTGGAATAGAATGGTTTCACAGTCTAGAAGACCATATTTTAGACTGGTTTGCGAACTGTCAAAAAGGTAACTGCAATCACGAAATAGTTTATTTTTTACCCTTTGGTGCTCTTTTACAATGTTCAAAGGGGCTTTTTGAAGATTTTTTTTCCCCCCTGTTTTAATTTTTAAATACGTATGTATTTTTAACCTTTAAATATCAAGTGATGATTCCAGGTTTTTTTACTGGACTTCCAAGGATTGACAACTTTGAATCACGGATAGCAGCATCAACACAAACTGAAAACCTGAGCTGCAGCATGGTCCCAGTCTCTTCGCTGCAGTGGAAGGATGTTGAATCTTTTCAGAGAGCCATGCGTCTCTTCCTCGGAGCCCCCCCCACTCCATTTTTGTCATGACTGAGTAAAGGCAGGGCTTAGAACAAAAACCCGAGAAAAGCCTTTATTCTCATTCTGCTGTAACCCATTAATCTAAAAATTCCCCACGTTTTCAGTAACAAGCTGCTGTTAGTTTTCAGTGGTGTCGTCATTAAATCCCTCCAAGCCAAAAAAGCAGAGACTGTAGGTCTGATGCAAAATTACCAAGTAAAGTTGGTTTGATTCTTAGAATAGAAATGTTTGAGGTTGTCGGTACTATCCATCAAAGAAGCAATAAAGGGCACATGTTGGGGATTTTTGCTGTGTAATTACTGTCGTCTATAAAGTCTTTCAACAGACAACACACCGCAGCAATAACGGTATGATCAGTAAAGTGAGCACACCGGACACAGCTATTTATAAACTTTTAAATAACCTTACAAACACCACTTCAGAAGTTTAAAGAAGCCACAAATCTGGAGTTGGTGGACTCAGGCAAAATTTGGTCTGGAAGGGGAACTGAGCTGGTGACAAGAACTGAATGATAAAGTGAATAAAATATAAGGTTGTATATGACTGACTGTAACATCCTCTTGAAGAAGAATGGTTTGTGGGTAGACATCTATTTAACTTTTTAGCCACAAGACTATTTTCCATCTAGTCACAAATAATGCTTTAGTTTCTTTCATGACCTCAAAGCCCCACTGACTTGGTTGCCTAATTTTCTGAGAGCGTGTGAATGTTCAATGCTTCTGATAATAAGAACATCTTAGTTAGATGTCTAAATAATGGATGTAGGGTCTGAGAACTTTACTAAATTTGTAATGTTCCCCTTAATACTCTGTCTATTCCCAGTTTACAGATGTAAATATCCATTCAGAGGTGAATATGAAAACTAAAACCAATTAGTAACACACTGTGATTCTTGTTTAGAAGGTGAGTCAAAGAATCTGGATTCACCACAAAAAAAAAAAAAAAAAAAAAAAAAAAAAAAAAAAAAAAAAAAAAAAAAAAAAAAAAAAAAAAAAAAAAAAAAAAAAAAAAAGAAAACAAAACAAAAAAAAAAAAAAAAAAAAAAAAAAAAAAAAAAAAAAAAAAAAAAAAAAAAAAAAAAAAAAAAAAAAAAAAAAAAAAAAAACAAAAAAAAAAAAAAAAAAAAAAAAAAAGGGAGATTTGCAGAATAGTAACCTTCCCTGTGAAAAAGTTCCAGACAGAGCAGAAAGCAATTTGGCAAACTTATAATATCCTTTTTCTGTTTTTTTTATTGTGTATGTTGTTGTAGCCCTGTTTACGATGTAGGAGGGAAGGACTTTTTTTCTAGGTTTGTGTTACAGACTTCTGTAGGCAATGTCAATGGGGATCATATGTTTCTAATGATTCCTGCTGCACGAAAATTACTGCTTACTAAAGCAAATTTTGCTAGGTTCTCTTTGTCTATTTCATGGATCGCTCCCTTTTCCCAAAGAGGGTCATGAGCGTGTAATTGAGATTTATTTTTTGATATTTTTCCTTCTCCAGTGTTCCCTATCTAAGCTTTAAAAAGCTCTTGTCCAAGATAGAAAATTCCCGCCTTTTTTTATTCTCTCATCACAATATATAGCCCCAAAAATATAAATGTATCATATAAACTTTTATGAATAAAGAAACTCCACTTTCCCTTATATTTTAAATGTTCTTAAAAGGCTTTTTTCTTCCATTGCTCAAAAGTCTAATGTACTCCGTTTGACATCGTCCTGAACAATGAGCCTTTCAATCTGTAGGGGTAAAAACAATTCTTTTTTCGCAGAGAGGGAGATGCTTGAACTTCGCTGCTGTGCATTCTGACTGGTGCTTGAATAGCCTTATTGTCCTCTCTGCTCTTAAAACAAATTATTTATCTTTCTAAAAAGGAGCGCTCCCTTTCCTACCTACATTCCAGTTCAAACTTCCAGTAGTGATGGAGAGAACAATACTGGCAATCAAAACGCCCATAATTTTCTGAACCTTGATTCTGCTGTTTGTGTCACGCCACAAAACTTGTTTATACGCACTGCTGAATGCTGTATAGGTTACCAGAATAGGGTGCTTGTCTTACAGAAAGTAAGGCATGGAGTAACTGATTGGATAGTGTGTTAGTTTATACTTTTCAGATTAGAGATAAGAAGGGTATTACTGACTCCCCAGTTGCTGGCAGCTTTCTAAAGATCCTCATTACTAAAATCCATTTCTGCAAATTTTTATGGACATGCTAAACTTAATGCACAAGGGGCTGTTCATATGAAGTGGAGATGAGGGCCCCTGAGTGGGTAATGTTCGAAATGACTTCTTAATATCATTTATTTGAACTTGTAGATGACTTTAGTTTTATAATTAAAATTGGGTCTAGAGGCCTCACCGGACTGTACCCGTTCCACTTTGCTAGAATGCTGTGCAGATAAACAATAAAGAGTTCTTCCTCTGAAGAGCTTGCCAAATCTTTTTTTTTTTTTTTTTTTTTTTTTTAAGACA
>NW_027425475.1:6231-9498 GCF_003597395.2 Chelonoidis abingdonii
ATTGGAAAGCGTCCAGCAGAAGGCCAACAAAAATATCTATTGTTTTTTTTTTTTTCATCGTTCGTTGGGGGCTGGAGCACATACTTTTTGAGAGAGCTGATGGAACTGGATTTTAGTCTGCAGAAGCAGAGAATGGGGGGCTGGGGGATTTGATAGCTGCCTTTAACTACCTGAAAGGGGTTTCCAAAGAGATGATCTAGAACCAGGGGTAGGCAACCAATGGCACGCGTTGCGAAGGTGGCATGCAAGCTGAATTTTCAATGGCACTCGATGCCTGGGTCCTCGCCACTGTCTGAGGCGGCTCTGCATTTAATTTAATTTTAAATGAAACCTCTTAAACATTTTAAAACTTATTTACTTTACATACAATAGTTTAGTTATATATATATAGACTTATAGAAAGAGACCTTTCTAAAAAGGTTAAAATGTATTACCGACACACAAACCTTAAATAGAGTGAATAAATGAAGATGTGGCACACCGAATCTGAAAGGGTGCTGACCCTGATCTAGACTGTTCCAGTGGTGCAGATGAAAGACAAGGAAATGGTCTCAAGCTGCAGTGGGGAGGTTTAGTTGGATATTAGGAAAAACTTTTCACTAAAGGGTGGTGAAGCACTGGATGTGTACCTAGGGGAGTGGTGGAATCTCCTCCTTAGGTGTTTAAGACAGGCTTGACAAAGCCCTGGCTGGGATGATTTACGTTGGGGATTGGCTTACTTTGAGCGGGGCTTGGACCGAATGACCTCCTGAAGTCCCTTCCAACCCTGAAATTCTGTGATTCTGCTGGCAGAAGATAGGAATAGAATCCAAGTTTTCCAGGGCAGAGTATAACTGTCATCTCTCTCTTTTTTTCACATCCTTCTTGTAGTGTGGGGCCCAAAACTGGACACAGTACTCCAGATCAGGTGTCACCAATGTCAAATAGAGGGGAATGATCACGTCCCTCAATCTGCTGGCAACGCCCCTACTTCTACAGCCCCAAATGCCATTAGCCTTCTTGGCAACAAGGCACACTGTCCAGCTTTTCATCCACTATAACCCCTAGGTCCTTTTCTGCAGAACTGCTGCCTACCCAATCGGTCCCTAGTCTGTAGCCGTGCATGGGATTCTTCTGTCCTAAGTGCAGAACTCTGTACTTGACCTTGTTGAACCTCATCAGATTTCTTTTGGCCCAATCCTCTAATTTATCTAGGTCCCTCTGTATCCCTCCAGCGTATGTACCACTCCTCCCAGTTTAGTGTCATCTGCAAACTTGCTGCAGGTGCAGTCCAGAGTTCATGTGTGATGTTGGGCAAGTCACTTACACCACATTTGTCTGGATGCCTGACTTGAGGCCAATTGCAGAAGCACTAAGTACTCACAACTGCAACTATATGCTTGTGAACTCTGCTCTGAACATATTAAAATACTATATAATAGTATGTATTTCAACATCAGGTCCTAGGTGTCTTCCCTTGGGCACCAAAAATTAGTAGATACTTCTGATCTTTATGTCTCTGTGCCTCAGTTCACCATCTGCAACATGGGGATAAAATCTACTCATCTCACAGGGGTGCTGTGAAAAATAAATGAATGTTTCTGCAACAGGTACTATAAAGATGAGTGCCATAGAAAAGCCCATTAGGAAATTAATAATTCTGCCTTCAGAGCAAGATCTGAACACCCCAAACTAAATCAGACCTGGGGTTCCACATTGAAGAATGAAGATAAAAAAATACTCAACAGCTGCTCTCTAAGTAATCAACATCCATCCTGTGTCCTGAAAGGGCCAGGAGTCCTGTGGGAAAAAATAGTATGTGAGCATGTAATTAAGGACTATCATAAAGGTATCAACTAAGCTTGCTTCGGTATTTCCTAACCTCCGAATGCTTGATTTTGCAACCTTAATAATGTTCTTTTAATGTAGTTTGTGTGAGAGATTTCCTAGGTTTTAAAAAAAGCAAACTGAAAAATATCCATCTTATTGACACCACGTGGGTCATCACCAGGGTTGGAACCTTCAGATCCACCAAATAGACCTCCACTACTTGAGCTAACAGAGTAACTGATAGGCATAGGGGGTTGTAATTCTCTATGTAGACCAGCACTAGATGACGAGAGATGGTGCCAAAGACTAACAGATATTTGTTGACAACAGAATAGTGAATGTCAGGATTCCTGGGTTCCAAGAATGACCCTAAACACATATCACTATGTTGTACACAACTCCAGTCATGTCTCTCACTTTTTTTTTTAAGACACTACTCGGGTGAATTTCATTAGCTTATTAGCTTACACGCAAGATATTCAACAGTTAACTTCAACCCAGTCTATCTACTAGAAAAGAGTAACCCATCAAAACCAACATTTAACAAGATCCTGAATCATTGTGGAAACAGACTACTTAATAAAGCAATGTGGGGAAAGTTAGATAATAGCCTCTCTTGGAACTAGGGTGACCGGATGTCTCAATTTTATAGGGACTATCCTGATTTGTGGGTCTTTTTCTTATATAGGCTCCTATTACCCCCACACCCCTGTCCTGATTTTTCACATTTGCTGTCTGGTCACCCTACCAGGAACCTTGCCTAAAGGAGGAGGAAAAAAGCTTGACAAAGCACATAAGTAAGGATCCATTAAAACACACACACACACACACCTATGATCATCTCTGAAAAGCATTTTAACAGTTGTAGTTTTGATTCTTGGGGGATGAGATGGTGTACTCTTGTTTCAGTGTAGTCTAAAATTACCAAGTAAAATAGAAAATTTGAGATATAGTCTAATAATGATTACCAGGAGCCATAGAAATTTACTATCCCTGCAACCCAAACACACACCACTTTGGAACAAATGCTTTGCTCAGCTTCCAACAAGTCACCACACTTGAGTATGATAAAATTAAGAACTGTTATAATAAAGGCCTTCAAGCTGTGATGTAGCAATTATAAATAATGCAGTTATTAGAAGAAGCTGTTTACACAGGTAGCAAAGAGTCTTGACAAAAGCCAATATGAGGAGGAGACAATGCTACAGTCGTTTAATGATGGCCCATTCATTTCTCTTTTGTACATATGCTGTTTAAGTAAGCACTGTATGAAATGCAAATACTCATATAATAAGCAATAGTGTGGTATTCTCTCTCTGAAAGCAATCAGAAGCTATTAGTAAAATACTAAGTTTGAGAGTTAAAGAAAAGTGGTCCTGGGATCGACTGTGATGTTTTCTGGAAAGTCCTGAAGGGCCACAATCCTGCCTTGTACTTCATGATGAGTTCGACCGAAGG
>NW_027425476.1:0-1328 GCF_003597395.2 Chelonoidis abingdonii
GGTTCCCTGCCAGCCCCGCGCCCCCCACCTCTCCCCACTCATTATGTCCCAGCTGGGGGGCCAGAGCCGCCGCCCCCCCTCCGCTCTCCCCCAGGAAAGGGCCTGGCAGCCCCCGGAGATGTTACCCCCAGCCCTGTGGGGTTACCTGGGTGAGCCAGGCCGGGGGGGGAGGGAAGGAAAAGGGGCAGGCTCGGGCAGCGGGGGGGAATATACGGCCCTGAACCCAGGGCCTCCCATGCTCCTTGCAGAGGTTTCCAGTCGCGTCCCCGCGGGCTGACGCTGTCGCTCTGTATCCCCAGGATGTGCTCAGGCCAGTGTGCCGAGATCTGGAGATACGTCACCCGGCACGTGCACCACCAGAGGTGAGAGGAGTGGGGCGTGGGGCCTTTCCCCCTCCCCGGGCCGCTGGCTCCCACCCGGCCCCAGAGCGGGGCACTGGCTGGGAATGGGCCATGGGGCCTTCTGCTTTTCAGGTCTCCTCCTAGAGCAGGGGTGGAACCCAGGAGTCCTGGCTCCTGGTCCCCCCCTGCTCTAACCACTGGACCTCATGCCCCACTCAGAGCCTTTGCTGTCTTTGCAGTAGATTCACCCCTCTCTCTTTCCTCACAGGAATGTGAAGAAGATCCGAGGGAACTTGCTGTGGTATCCTTTCCTCGTCTCCTTCTGCCTTGGAGACTTGTTACTCTGGACAACTTTCTCAGCGAGGGGTCCATCCAGCCCAGTGTCCCACCCTGTCCCTGCCCCTTAGATCAAGCCCCTGGGCCCATCCAGCCCCTGGGGGAGAAGGTTTAATTTCCTTGTTGACCCTTGGTTGGCGTCCCCCCAGCCTGGTGGCTCCAACTTCTCCCTGAGGTCGGTCGGTCTGTCTGTCCATCCGTCCAGGCCTCTGTCGTTCTTTGTGTTCAGCCTCCTTTACTCAGGCCTTGCCTCAGGTACCAGTATTTGGAGGAGGCAGAGGTGAGGGGACCGGTGGAGACTGCTGGTTGAATGGGGCATGGGGCAGGTGTGGGTGAGGGCTGTGGGTGGGATGGGTGTTGTGGTTGGGATGCTGTGCCGTGTGGTGGGTAGGGGCAGTGGGTAGGAGATGGTAAACTGGATTTGGAGGGGCGGGGAAGGGGATCGGAGTGCTGTGGGGTGGGGTAGAGTGGGTCAGGGTAGAGGATGGGGTTTTGGGGCAAGGTGAGGATCAGGTGGCGCTGTGGGGTGGGATAGGGTGGGAGTAGTGGGTGGGAAGTGAGTTGGGGTGAGATCATGATGCAGAGGGGTGCTATGGGGTGGGGGACAGTGGAGTGCTGAGCTGTGGATCTGGGAAATGGGGGTGGGATCAG
>NW_027425476.1:6110-14203 GCF_003597395.2 Chelonoidis abingdonii
GCTCTCTGCAGCACAGCGCCCCCTAGCACCGCACTGGGGTATTGGAGCCAGCCCTGACTGCCCAGGGAGAGCCCTCTGCCCTGCCCCCTGCAGCACAGCGCCCCCTAGCACTGCACTGGGGTATTGGAGCCAGCCCTGATGGAGGGTACAGTGTCCCTGCCTGGCTGTGGCTCATCCCATCTCTCTGCCCACGCAGGACATTCTGGGTTCTTACTCTCCCAACCATGTCCTGGCAGCCCTGGAGCACCTGGCCCTGGAGAACACCCTGCAGATGCAAGAGCTCGCCAGCCGCATTGACATTCCCCGCGACGTAGAGGCTCTCAAGTGGGTACCACTAAGGGGGTGGCAGTGTGGGTGCATGGTGCTGTACGGAGCCATTGCCCCCCCAGTGATAGTGGCCTGTACTGGGGTGGGGGGCAGAGTCAGAGTTTGGGAGAGGGGGTACTGTGGGGCTTTGGCCGCCTGGTGATGGCAGCTTGTACTTCAGGGGGCAGAGTCAGGGCTCTGGGAGGCTGTCGCCCCAGTGGTGCTGCAGTGACCCACGGCACCAGTGCTGGGGCTTGTATCTCTGCCCTGCAGGTTCCGCTACGAGAGCTCTCGCCTGGAAGACCTGGCGGGGCCGCCAGCAGCCCTGCCCTCGGTCCGGGGCCTCATACAGGTGAGTGGGGGCATGCGGAGGGGCAGGCAGGGCCACATCTGGGGTCTGGGCAGTTGCAGCAGCTAGAATATAGCCGGGGGGCGGGGGGGCACATCTGGGTGTTCCGGAGGCTGGGATATAGCAGGGGAGGGAGGGGGCCGCGTCTGGGGGCTGGGGATCCCGGGGACTGTGGGGGGACTTCAGGGCCATATCTCCGGCTGGGATATAGCAGGGGGAGGGGGTGGTATCTCCTGGCCCCTCCTTACCTGCTCCCTCCCCCTGGCTGCAGGAAGGCTGGAGCAGGTGTGAGGAGCTGTGGGTGCAGCAGCTCCCCCTACAGGCCCGGGAGCGGCACGGCACTGCACGGCTGGCTTCCCTCGTGCAGGAGATGCACCGGCTGCTGGCGGACGGCTCGGAGCGCGCCATCCTCGCCAGGTAGAGACATCCCGCCCCCTGGGCTCACCCCTGCATCCTTGGTGACCACCCACCCATTGAAGAACATCCCCTGCTGGGGAGACTTTCTGCCCCTGGGGTCCCCCTGCACTGTGAGGGCTCCCTGGAGAGCACTCACTGCTGGGGAGACTTCCCTGTCCCGTGGGGTCGCCCTGTGGTGAGCACCCCCTGCTGGGGAGACATCCCCACCACTCAGGGTCCCTCCTGCACAGTCAGTGACAGTGACCACCCAACCCTCAGATAGTGCCCCCTGCTGGGAAGATTCCCTGCCCATGTGGTCGTCCCCCCCAGACCTACAGAGCACGCCCCCTACTGAGCCAGCCTGTCCCGCCCGGCCCCCAGGGCGGTGCTGGAGCTGGAGCTGCGGGCTGTACGCCTGGCAGGGCTGCGGGATGGGCTACACCGGGGCTGCCGGGAGCTGGAACGGGAGGCGAGTGCCCGCCACGCGGAGCTGCAGGCCTTGCAGAGCAAACGGCAGCGCATCCTGGACTTCCGCCACCTGGTGGTGAGTGGGGGGGGGGTGCGGAGTGGGGTTAGAGCAGGGTAACCTCTGGATATGGGACCTGCCTGGGGAATGGGGGGAAAATAGGGCACACAGGAGGATGAGAGGGCCCATGGCTGGGGGGTTCCTGGAGGGGGATCCACAGGGTACCTGGCTGGCCTGGGGGGAAAGAGGTAGAGGGGGTGCATATTGGACGGAATATAGGGGTGTGGGGATGATGGGGCAAGGAGGACCTGGACAAGTTAGAGAGGTGTGGATTAACCTTCTGGGGTAAAGGAGATTGCAGGGCTGAAATAGAGGCCTTGCTGCCCAGGTGCAGTAGGACACTGTCTCGAAGCGAGCCGAGGACGACAAATCTCCCCCCGCCCCCGCACATCACCAGCCGAAAAGCAGCCAGATGTGCGGGCGCTGATCAAAGGCACCCACATCCAAAGCCCAGCTCCGCAAGACCAGGCTGCAGTGAGACCCCCCTCTCTACCATGGTGCAAAGGATGGGAGTCCGGGGCTGGAGACCAGGAGGCTGTGGCGAGACTGAGGGACTGCAGGCTGGGAGTGAGGCCCAGCTGGCGGGACTGAGGCACTGCGGGCAGCGGACTGAGGCACTGCAGAGCTAGGGCCTTTACTGGGCACTGCGGCAAGTGGACCAGGGCTGGGCAGGAGTATGAGGCATTGTGGGTTGGATAGCCAGGTTTGATAGAGGAGCTGCTGGTTGGACTGAGGGGAGCCAGGGGCTTTGTGGCGATTGAAGGGTACCGGCAGGGCTCGGGATGAGGCTCAGGCTGGGCTAGGGACGAGGAGTACTGCGCGGGGAGTGAGGCTCAGGGCTGGGGCTAGACTTGAGGGGTACCGCAGGGCTTGGGGAGTGGGCCCAGGACTGGACTGAGGGGCACCAGACTGGTCTCCATCCACCCCCCCACTTCTCTCAGTCCAGGCCTTCGTGCAGAGAAGCTCGGGCCCGGCAGCAGACGTGATGCGGGAGCTCACGGCTGCATGGGGTGGAGCGTGAGTCCGCACTGGGGCCATCGCCCTCCCCTGCCTCGCTGCGCTCTCTCCTGGGTTCCCCCACCCCCGCTCTGTCTGATCTGCCTGTCCCCCCCAAGGCTTTCTCTCTGTGGCCGATCTGTCCTCGCTGGGCGCCCTAGGCGGATCCCCATTTTGGGGACCCCGCGCTTAGGGTGAGTGATCTGATGGAGTTTGCTCCCCCCTACAAATGTTTTACTGGATCTTTGGTTATCAGGTCCTGATCTTCTCCCCCCTCCCTGCTGTCGCCCACGGAATAGGGCTCAGGATTCTTGAATCTGCAGGGTTGGATTTATTCTCTCTCTACTGATACTCTCTTTCCTCTGCCCCATTGCTGGGGGTGTCTCTGGTTCTCTCGGAGCATCAGTACTTTTTCTCTCTCTATATGTAGTAGCATGAGATTGAGCTTTGTTTATTCCAGTGAAACAGCAATTTGTTCTCTCAAGTATCTTAATACCCTATTATATGCAGGCCTCTATCTTGCATGTACTGCCTCCAGGTTTAATAAGCTCTGAGCAGCATTCGTGTACCGACATCTTGTTTTTAATACTTTCTGGCTGATAATGCTCTAGGAGCATGTCTATATCTAGTAGAGGAGCATATACTCCTGGGTATTTAATCCTCTGGGAACGCTGGGTACTCTGCTCCCAGGGTACCAAGCTTGATTGTACCCTCAGCAGCTTGTGATGCATGTTTCTCTCACAGCCCTTTCCTGGGTAGCGGGGGTAGGTATGTTCTTCGTTCTTTATTATCTTTCGTATCCTGACCCCGTCATCCCCACCTCCAGGTCCAGCAGTTCCACGAGCTCTTCCATCCCAAGCCTGAGCTCTGGGTGACGGGGCGTAGCCGGAGTCACCGTGCTTCTCAACTGGTGTTGCCAGCTTGCCTGGCTGTGTGCGTCCTCTCTTACACTGAGAACTGCTCCACAAGTGTCGATGGATCAGGATGTCTCCCCATCTTGCCGAGTGAGACCCTCTTTGCGGAAGAAGTTGAGGAGGGGGGCAGGTCAGTCTCTCTCTATATTTTGCATTAATCTATATGTCTCTTCCCCCCATCTTTTCAGGCCCCGGAGCACCTCCTCCCCACAATGGCTGAGCTGAAGAAGAGCTGCGTTCCTGCGTCCCAGCTGGCTACAAGAACCAGGCGCTGGCGCAGCCTGCAGCAGCGCAGGGCTCCCACACCGACGCGCAGGTGAATCCCTCATGGCTCAGATACAGGGGAACCCTCCCCACTAGGACCCTTCCCAGGGTCTGCAGGACCCCTGGCACACAGCTGGCCTGGGCAGAGGACCATGCATCTGCTATAACTCACACCCCCCCACCCCCAAGCCGTAACTCCTCCAGACCTGTCAACGCTCTTCCCCCAGGCCCTGGTGCAGCCCTGCGGGACCACGACCGGGAGCAGGCCAGAGCCCTGGCCGCGGATCCAGGCTGGTGACGGAGCAGTCAAGCAACGCATTGAGCCTGCCCGAGTGCAGCCGCCATGAATGCCTGGTGAGGAGCCCACCCAACTGTTTATGGACGTTTTTTTCTCAGAACGAAGGCCCTGCCCATCCTGCGCGGGGGTCGTTCTCCCTGCCGGGTGGGTGCTGTGAGGTAAAATGGCTGCCCAATGGTGGGCACAGGAAGTTATTGGGGCGTGGGGGTGGGGTTAGAGGAAGGGTGCCTGGTGCCTCTGGAGAATGGGCGTTTACCCCTTTAAGGGGAAGGGGGCTGGGCATGTGCCTAATGAGGATATTGTCACGGGGGAGTGGACGTGGGGTGTCAAGTGCAGGTGAGAAGCTGTGGGAGCGGGGCGAAGACCATCTCACCCTCCCCGTTGCAGGTGGGAGCAGCCGGGCGTTGTCCTGCCTGCGGAGCATCGCCGGGCCTCACCTGCACAGCAGTGGCTGGAGCCGGCCCTTCCCTCAAGACCCTCCAGCAGCGCAAGCAGCAATCACACTAGGCCTGATGCCCCTTCCTGCCTGGGAGGGCTGGGGAGCCCGCCCCAAAGGTGCAGTTGTATAGGTACCATACCCTGTTAGGGAAGAGTTGTCGACACGACTACTGGGTGGAGTTTGGGGCGTAGGCCCAGTCCAGTCCAGCTGTCTCCTTCTTTTGCAAATTTGGGATTCTATTAGGGGATCCAATGTGGTGTGGTAACAGAAGTGGGGAGCTGGGTCCGAGTGAGTGGGGGCGTCCCAGATGGGTTTTGTGGCGTTCTGTATTCACAATGTTCTGAATAAACTGACTAAATTCCATTCAGGTCAATGGCAGGACTGACATGGGTGTCGCCAGCTCCGTCTCCCCAGGCAGGAACTTGTTAGCTCAGGTGGTAGGAATGGGCATGGACTTTTCTCCCTCGGTTGGCCCTGCCTCCGCCCAGGCAGGGGACTGGCTGGCTCAGTGCATAGGAATGGCCCCCTCCAGGAGGCACCGCTCTCTCTGCTGCTCCGGCTGCTGGCCGTTGTGCATCTGCCTGACCATCCGCTCTCCCTCATCCAAGGACAGTAAAACGCCCTGTCCGAGCGCATGAGCCCAGGATTTATTCCTGTGTTGCTACTTCAACAGCCCGCTGCATCTCCTGGCCTCCTACCCAGTGCAAGCCCCACTTGGGCAGGCAGCGATCCCACCCCTGAGGCTTGCCGCCATGGATGGGGCATCCCTGCTTGCAGAACCATCTCAGCTGCCCCCCCCGCCCCTTCACCCCAAGGCTTCAATGTCCTTGTCCCTCTTCCATGGAAGAAACTGAGGATGGAACAGGGAGAGGTGTGGCCTAAATGCAGGAGTCCTGGGATCCCAGACTCCCCTCCGCTCCCTTCCTTTTGGAAGTCAACGTGAGGGGGAAGCTTTGCGGGGAGACCGAGTAGGAAAGGGGGGTAGACAACTATCCTGGGGGTGTACCCTTTCAGTTGTCCCTCTGGCTCCCTTCAGCCTGGTCCGTGGAGCTTCCCAGAGCGCGTCACCTCTGAAGACTGTGGAGAAAGGATGACGCCATCTCTAACCAGAAGTCCTCAACCTTTCAGTGTGGCGGGAGGCAGCAGCCAATGCCTCGAGAGCTCCACCAAAAATGCCTCCGAGAAGCAGCGGCAGCGAGAAGCGTCGCCACCAAAATGCCTCCGAAAGCAGCGGCAGCGAGAAGGCTTCCGCAGCATTTTTGGGCACCGACCTTCTTGGCGCTTGCTCTCCGGCTCCGCCCTCCTCGCGGCGGGGTGCTCCCTTGTCAGTTAGCCCTGGCACTGTGGCGACTGCATGGGGGCACGTGGCTCTAACATTCCCCCCTTTCTTTCTTTCTTTTCCACCTGGAAACGACACGGGCCTGACTACCTCCCCTGATGGTTGGAGGATATGCTCCTGCGGCTGGACGCAGGTGGGTCTAGTGGTTAGATAATGGAAAGCTGGGCATCAGAATCCTGGTTCCATTCCCCAAGCTCTGGCTACATGGTTCTGTACTTAGCACAGCTGGGTTTGTGAGCCTGACTTCTGTTCTTCCATCCCCCCACTAACCGTCTCGCACAGAGAGGGGCTGGCAGGAAAGTGTGATGTGGTGAAAACTACCAGAAATGCAAACTTAAGGGTCTTGCGCAGGACCGGTGGTGCAGAAACCCGGCCCGCCCCACCTCTTATCCCCCCTTGCCTGGCATTGTATTGTCCCTCGGCCCCCAATCTGCCCCTCTGAGCTCTGGGGCAGAAATAGCCACAGCGCAGCAATGTCATTGCCACAGCCCAATCCCTCCCCTACAGGCCCTGGAGCAGAGGAGTAGACAATGCGTCCTTACCCATCCAATTGAACTGTTAAGTGTCGCAGGTGACCCAGGTATGTATGTAGGAGAGATGGAGGGGTTGTACACATTGTGTATGTCTCGGGTTCTGCAGGTTGTCTGTAGTGGTGGTGGTGTAGGTGGAGGTTGTGCGGTGTTACTGTACAGTGTGCTGTTGTGAGGCTGATTGTGCTAGGTTGGCTGGATGTGAGTTTTTGTTACGTTTGCAATCTGTGTGTCGTGTATACGCGCATGCCCTTTGAAAAACCTAATAGAGGCCACTCAAGTATTTACCCAAATATAGAAACATAGAAAAGAACTAAAAAGACCACCGTGGCTTACAACCATTAAAGAAAGCGTGAAGATAAGACTTCCTTTAAAAGTGAACTTCAAATCCTATTGAGCCAATAGAAAAGAGCACAAAGACTGCCAGCTTAAGGCAGTTATAAACGAAAAGCCAAAAGTTGAGTTTATCTCTCTCTTTTTTNCCCCCTTCCAACCCCAAAGGCTTCAATGTCCTTGTCCCTCTTCCATGGAGAAACTGAGGGATGGAACAGGGAGAGGTGAGTGGCCTAAATGCAGGAGTCCTGGATCCCAGACTCCCCTCCGCTCCCTTCCTTTTGGAAGTCAAGTGAGGGGGAAGCTTTGCTGGGGGAGGACCGAGGTAGGAAGTGGGGGTAGACAACTATCTCTGGGGGGTGGGGACCCCTTTCAGGTTGGTCCCTCTGGCTCCCTCAGCCTGGGCCGTGGGAGCATCCCAGAAGCGGTCTCCTCCTGGAAGACTTGTGGGAGAAAGGAGGACGCCAGTGCTCTACCCAGAAGTCCTCAACCTTTCAGTGTGGGCGGGGAGCAGCAGCCAAAATGCCTCCGAGAAGCGTCGCCACCAAAATGCCTCCGAGAAGCAGCGGCAGCGAGAAGCGTCGCCACCAAAATGCCTCCGAGAAGCAGCGGCAGCGAGAAGCTTCGCAGCAGCATTTTGGCAGCGACGCTTCTTGGCGCTGATGCTTCTCGGCGGCTCCGCTCCTCGGTGGCGGGGTGCTCCCTTGTCAGTAGGCAGGCGCTATGGCACCTGTGGGCACTGCATTGGGGAGCACTGGCTCTAACATTCCCCTGGAAACGGACACGGGGCCTAGACTACCGTCCCCTGATTGGGGGTTGGAGGGATATGGGCTCCTGCTGGCTGACAGGCAGGGGTGGGGTCTAGTGGTTAGAGGAAGGGAAGCTGGGCATCAGGAATCCTGAGTTCCATTCCCAGCTCTGGGGTTACAGTGGGGTCTGGTACGTTAGCACAGCTGGGTTTGGGAGCTAGGACTTCTGGGTTCTTCCTATCCCCCCACTTAACCGTCTCGCACAGCAGGAGGGGGCTGGGCAGGAAGTGGTGATGGGGTGAAAACTACCAAGAAATGCAAATCCTTGAAGGAGTCTGTGCCAGGAACCGGGTGGTGCAGAAACCACGGCCCCCTCCCCACCTCTTATCCCCCCTTGCCTGGCATTGGATTGTGCCCCCTCGGCCCCCAATCTGCCCCCTCTGAGCTCTGGGGGGCAGGGAATAGCCACAGCGCAGCAGGGTGGCCTGGCCACAGCCCCAATCCCTCCCCTACAGGCCCTGGGAGGCAGAGGATAGACATGGTCCTGGGTATCCCATCCAATTGAACTGTTAAGTGTCGCAGTGACCCAAGGTATGTATGTAGGAGACGCATGGGGGGGGTGTACACATTAGTGTATGTCTCGGGTTCTGCAGG
>NW_027425477.1:0-1300 GCF_003597395.2 Chelonoidis abingdonii
AGGAGTCCCCAATCACGTAGACCTGCCTTTTCCTGGTGACAGTGTGATTCTCTGGTCTATCCCCTGCTCCCACTGGGTGCAAGTCCTCTTGATTCCTATTCACCCTTGCAATCCTCTGCAACCCATCCCATATCCTCCTGGGGCTCATATTTGGTGTTGTCTCCATTGACTCTTCCCCTCTTCTTGTAGGACTAGCTGCTCTTCTCTTTTTCCTTGCTCTCTCACCTTCAGTGACCACCTGCTGTGTCCCTTCTTCATTTTCCAACTCCGTAAACTGGTTCCTGAGCTCTATTTCTCCTTCACTGGCCCGTCTTTTCCTTTGCCTGGTTCTTAGTCACATGCTTCCAATGTCCACTTCCCTCACTCAGCAGTCTCCCCTCATAATTCTTTGGTCCAGCTTCCATCCGCAAGTCTGAGCTTGTCCCTTCAGCCTCCTCGTGTCTTTGCTCTATCATCTGCTCGAACTCCCTTCTAAACTCAATCAGAGTTTCCACCTGTATCTCTAGTCCTCGGATCTTTTCTTCTATCAGCTCTATCAGGCAGCACTCATGCAGGCAAAACTCTTTTCAGATACCCCCTCCAAGATCATGTACATGCTGCAGCTTCCACATCCAGTCATCCTCATTGTGTTTTTTCACTTCTGCCTCCCTATCGGTCATAGCCTTCCCACCTAAAAACCTGTTAGTCCGAGAAACACAAAACAAAGCAAACCCTCCAACAGGCACCAGAACACTGGCAGACCACCACCCACTCCCTTCACTGACCTATCAGTTCCTCTGCCTAGGTCTCTCCATCTCATCTGCAACCTCCCCCTCTAAACTCCCACTGAAACTCCTCCATTTACAGCTCTGTTTGCTGGCTGCTGTGTTGCTGCAGCTGTCTGTGCTGCTGGCTGGCTGCCTTTTATAGGACCCCTAAGCAGAGAAGCCCCACCCCCTAAACAGAGCTCAGCTTCTCTCCGAGCACACTGCCCCTACCAGCCTCCACACATACAAATTGCTCCTCCAAAAGAAGTCCCACTGAAACTCCCCCATTTACAGCTCTGTTTGCTGGCTGCTGTAGCTGTCTATGATTACATTGTACAAATGGAGCTTTAACAATTATGTAGGAAAACACCTAGCAACCTCCCCCACAGACCACCTCCCTGGTGGTCTAGTTATTAGAATTTAGTACTTTCATTGCTATGGCCAGGGTTCAATTCCCAGTCACAGGAAAATGACTTTAAAACCAAAAAAGTTTCAGTTATTCTTCACTTGCAGTGTAAACAAATCCATGTTAAAAAAAAAAAAAAAACTCCCCC
>NW_027425477.1:4489-9247 GCF_003597395.2 Chelonoidis abingdonii
GGTCAGTGGGCCAGAGCCCAGGCAGTTGTGAGTGGCCACTGCGAAGTTAGGCTTGCATGCGCCTTCGGCACATGTGCCATAGTTGGCCTACCCCTGGGTTAGGCTAACAGCAAGCTCTTTAAGTCCTCTCATAAGGTCAATTTCCATTCCTCTGACAATCCTTGTAGCCCTTCTCTGCACCTGTTTTATTTGTAATTCATCTTTCTAACGATGGGAGGGACCGGAACTGGACACAGTCGTCACAGTGCTTTCTATAATGGTACTAACCCCCTCCCTCTCTCCTTAATACCACCTGATGCATGCCTGACTGCCATTTGTAGCATTTGTTCAATGGCTGCTTAAACTGTGCTCAGTTCATCCCGTGATCTAGCTAGAATAACCTACATCTTCCCTCTCTTCACTTCCACTGGCAAGGTCCACTATGAAAAAAAAGAAATCTTGTTATTAGTCTTTAAGTGTCAATAACCTTGCACTTAAACTTTACAGTTTAAATTCCCTTTTCTATCTCCAGTGTCAAAGCCATCCAAGCGTGCTGCAGGAGCCTTGATTACACCATGCAATGACACACTACGCCAATTCAAAGCAAAGTTTTTTCACTTTGAAAGAGACTTTGGCTATGATACAAGCCAGTGCATAAACTTGATTGTGTTGGGTGCTATTCATGCATTTTCCGCACGAGTCACTCAATTTAATTCCATTTACAGTCTTCCTACTTTTTGTAGACAGCCCTTACTCTCTGAATCTTCAGCATCCTCCCAACACTTTCGCTTACAGTAGCTGCTACTCTACCTTCAAGTTCAAGACACTGATCATCTATGGGGGGCTCTGCATTTTAATTTAATTTTAAATGAAGCTTCTTAAAGATTTTAAAAACCTTATTTACTTTACATACAACAATAGTTTAGTTATATATTACAGACTTATAGGAAGATATCTTCTAAAAATGTTAATGTATTACTGGCCTGCGAAATCTTAAATCAGAGTGAATATATGAAGACTCAGCAAACCACTTCTGAAAGGTTTCCAACCCCTGGCCTAACCAAAAGAAAGCTGTGAGGAGATATGTTTGCTCTCTATAAATATATCAGAGATAAATACTAGTAAGAAGGAGGAATTAATTATGTTAAGCACCAATGTTGACACAAGAACAAATGGATATAAAGTAGCCATCAACAAATTTAGGCATGAAATTAGATAAAGGTTTCTAAGCATCAGAAGAGTGAAGTTCTGTGTCAGCCTTCCAAGGGGAGCAGTGTGGGGTGTGTGTGGAAACCTGAATGTCTTCAAGACTGAGCTTGATAATTTTATGGAGGGAATGGTATGATGGCATGTAGCTGACCTGTGACTGCTAGTCGCAAATAACCCAGTGGCCTGTGATGGGACACTAGATGGGGAGAGCTTTGAGTTCCCATCATTCTTTCCCAAGTGTTTGGCTGGTGGGTATTAGCAAAATGCTCAGTGTCTGTCTAATCACTGTATTTGGGATCAGGAAAGAGTTTTCCCCTGAGTCAGATTGGAAGAGACCCTGGGGGGTTCTTTGCCTTCCCCAAGATCATGGGGCACAGGTCAGTTGCAGGTTTAAAACTAGTGTAAATGATGGATTCTCTGTAACTTGAGGTCTTTAAATCATGTTTTGATCACTGCAGTAACTCAGCCAGAGGTTATGGGTCTATAACAGGAGTGCGAGGGTGAAGTTCTGTGGCCTGCAATGTGCAGGACAGAAGACTAAATGACCACTGTGGTCCTTTCTGACCTTAAAGTGTCTGAGCCATGTTTTCTCTGCCACTGAAAGGGCTTCTCTTGCTGGAGGAGCTGCTGCTGCTGCCACCACATCTCTTTTGTGTTTTACCTGGGTAGGTAAGAGCTAATGCTCCATGTTGGAATGTTTGATTGCTTGATGAATGCTGAACAGAATAGATAGTTCTATGCAGTAGCTGAGAGCAGACTCTAGTGTCTGTGGTGGTAGGGAAATGTAAAATGAGAATAAAATAAGTTGGCAGATGTGTATGTGCTCTCATTTTCATCATAAACATAACTTACAGTATAAGGTACAGACTTTACAGTGGAATCTCATTTCCCCACTGGTATTAGTCTAGACAAGGGATCAATCTCTTTTTGTTTTTCTACACTTGCCTATTACTAAACTCTGGCAAAGTTTTTTTTGTTTTTTTTTTATTTTGTTTTGCTGTTTTTGATGAAAGCACATAACATCCAGTGTGCAAAATATAGTGTGTAGCTCATTTATCTGAAGTTTGCCATGTTAGTAAATTGTCCTTTGCTGATTGCAGTAAAGTGCAGCTGAAAGAGAAAAAAGAAACCGTTGAGTTAATTTAGCTGGAGTGCAGCTGGAAAACCAATTATATGCATGTTAGGAGTATAATTATAAGTATGAATTATCTTTTTGATTGCTTTATGGATACAATGAAAATATTTGTCATAGAATTCAGTATGGGTGCATTTTACCAATAACTCACAGTACTGTAAGTTAATAAATGCTTCAGATATGTTCTGTGCTGTCTTCATTAACAGAAGTATTAAGGCATAATTTGTTATGTAAATAACATGTCTGATCAATGAAAACATTAAATGTAATTATACCATCACATACATCAGATTAATATTAATGGACCATATTGTGTCAGACTTTTTTGGCAGATCTCCTCATTGACTTTTATGGCAACTTCCACTTAAAGAATGAAGTATGATATTGATTAATATAATTCTATTGTTCAAGTAGTCTTGAATTGTGTATATTACCAGACGATTGTTTTGTTAATAATACAATATTTCTGATTATTTAGTGTTTGAACAGTAAGACATACAATGTTTCCTTTTAGGTTAGTTATTCTAAATTAGAAATTTCAACTATTAGTGTTCAGTACACAGTTAAGAGGTTGTGTATGTAGAGAAGGATGAGGCAGAGACTTTCAATACTGAACTACTGAAAGCTTAATTTTGAATGATTATTAAAGACATCAAATGTATCAGAAAGGTGGATGGAGGTGGAGTTAATTTTCATGCACTTTGTCTTCTGGTATATTCGAGCATGGACTTTCACTAACCTCTCACATGAACACACATCGACTATCTCACCATGTCTGTCTCTCCCTCATGATCAGGTTTTTTCCAGGCTGCAGAGCTGTGCCCCTCTACTGTGATATCCCCCTCAAGCCAGACTGCCTAAATGGCTGGTGTCTGTGCTTTGCTTTCTCTTCAAAGGCTGTGAACACCTTCAATTACCAGCTGCTATAACTTACCACACCACCCTTTATAAGTAAGCACATTTATTCTTAAGGTGAAAGAATTACAGAGAAAGCATATTAAAAAACAATAAAAAAACCTATACACATGCTAATAAACTTACCAGAAATCACCCCTGCCAACTGGAACAAGAGCTGGGGTAGAAGTCAGTCCTTCAAACCCAACAATAGTGTTTTCCTAAAGTTATAAGTGCATAACAATGTTTGCTCAGAACTAGCGCCTCTGAATAGGTTAGTCTTTGTTTTATACAGTTTGAACTTTGTCCTGGAGTTTTTTAAAATCAGCTAATCAGCAGACAAAGGTCCCCTGCTCAGGGAGTGGCTCTGAAATTCTGGGTTTTTGAATAACCAGAGATGGGAGTTTCCATTTGCCTCCCTCTAGAGAGTACTCAGGCAAACCACTTGACATGGTTCATACCAAAACACCATACTTGTCTGGAACATTGTTTAGTAAAGGCCTTTGAAGTTCATAACACTTCCCAGGGCTCACATCCTATCTCTGCCCCAGAGAGATGTCACATACAGTGCTGGTCCATGATAACAGATAAACCATGCATTTAATACTGTGGACTCCAAACATACCTATACTTAATTCAATAAGGTCTCCTAAAGGGTACTGCAGGAATTTGCCCCAGCTGTCAGCCTAAGCATGTGAAAATCTGGCTCTGAGCTCTTTTTTGAAAATTTGTCTCAAAATGGCCTGGGACCTGCTTCCTGTCTCAGGTATAATCAGTAGAAGTGCTGAAGCTGGAGCCCCCTTTGCTTTATAGATGAGGGAGCTGCTGGCAGGGTGCTGTCCAGGAATTTGCTACCCCTCTTACTCTGAAGTAACACAAATGTTCTGACCTTCTAGGCATGCTTGTCAAGGTTTCTTCCCCACTCTGAACTTTAGGGTACAGATGTGAGGGACCTGCATGAGAAGCTCTAAGCTCAATTACCAGCTTAGATCTGGTCTGGCTGCCACCATTCACAAGCACTCCCTTCCTTGGGTAGCCTTGAGAAAATTCACCAATTTCCTGGTGAACACAGATCCAAACCCCTTGGATCTTAAAACAAAGAGAAATTAGCCATCCCTCTTCCTTTCTCCCACCAACTCCTGGTGGATCCAAATCCAACCCACTTGGATCTAAAAACAAGGAAAAATCAATCAGGTATTAAGAAAAACTTTTAATTAATGAAAAGAGAGATAAAAGAAAACCCTCTGGGAGAGATTAGAATACCAGCTACTCTCACAGACAACATATGAAGAAGTGAGCTGTAGCTCACAAAAGCTCATGCTGAAATAAATTTGTTAGTCTCTAAGGTGCCACAAGTACTCTTGTTCTTTTCTCACAGACAACAGATTCAAAACACAGAGGATGTTCCCCTGGGCAAAAACTTAGTACACCAATGAAAATACCCAAATACCCAATTTGATTCTACCTCTAATTGCACAAGACAGGTTACAAAGAAATAAATATAAACCTATTTATTCCTTTCTAAAACTTACTACTCTGAT